>NW_017306703.1:1185899-1188429 GCF_000935625.1 Nanorana parkeri
AATCTTGCCCAGGGTCCACTTAATATTAAAGACAGCCCTGGGGCCCAGTGGCTGATACTGAGGATCAGGATGACAAGAGTATCTTCAGCAGGTGTGTAGAGCCTGAGAAGTGATCCTCCGCTATAACAGGAGAGTATGTTCCTGAATGGACTGGTGACTTCTAAATCAAGTACTGCTTAGCCGGGTGCTCAAGACACAGATTGTCACATTTGGCTTAAAGGTCTGTAATGGCAGAAAGTACTTTGTTCTACAATTTAAAGGCGTCTGCACCATCCTGGATGTTACTAGCCCTAACCCTCTCTCCCAGAGTTTGATAATAAAAGTTCTTCACAACATATCTGCAGTCTGGAGCTCCTCCGAAGGGTTGCCTCAGAAGGGTGGTAAGTGCTATTGGGGCAGCCAGGCTGCTAAAATCAATAGACAGGCTAAGAAGACCTGTTTATTCCGGCGGCTCCTGAAGGGGTGAGCGCTACACTTGCACCAGTGCCCTTTGTTCCTTAGGTCCACCACTGGTTGTTTATACCTCTGGTATGTAGATGTCACTATGTACAGTTGTTCCATATATAATCAATGCTTATCACCGTGAAAAATAATTGTATTGAAAATATATTTCTCGGAGTCCTACTAATATAAATCCCCATTCACACCAAGGAGTATCTTGAAAGCATATCAAAAGTGCACACAAATGCATGCTTCGATGTGCGTTCACAATACGTGCACAAATATAGAATGCATTTGTATTGCCATTACTAGGTAATGGCACCTAAAAAACGGCTGAGCAAATGTGTTTTTTCCCCGTGCGTGACCGTGCAGGTAAAAACATGGAGCGCATGTTGCCAAATTTGCAGCATGTACTAGTTTTCCATGGTTGGTGTGCATCCAGGGACCCAATGAGGATCAAGGGGGACGTGCGCCAAAAGCAGGAATCAAAGTCCCGCAAACAAGCAGGATCGTATGTAGTTCCTCAATGACTTAATAGTGGTCTTATATATCCTAAAGGATGGGGATAGATAACATGGCTATCACTGAAGGTTATCTATACACATCAGCTTATACAGTATAATCCCCATTCGGATCCTATTTGCACCCTGATACCAATCCCTTGGAAACACCAGTCATATAGTTTGTTGTAGTCCTGGTCCAATGAAATCCAAGCAAACCTTGTAGAATCTAGAGGTTCTATTAGTCTACCACAGCACGTCGTGCGTCCTGGGACATATGCCACTTGACACTCCTGATACACATGTTGCCTATATTAAATAATAGCAGGGTACATCAATAAGACAGATATCAGGAGGTAAGTACAAAACCGAAAACGTAATCTGTGTAATATTGATGTTGTGCGTCCAGGGAGGTATGCACTTAACACAGATTGCTTGTAAGAATGTTTTAAGTTGCACCAGCAAAAGGCGGGTGTCAAATATGTACAAATATGTACAAGTTCAAATTGTCCATTAGTGCTATATAATATTATTGCCATCAATAATAGTCTCACCTGTCCACTATATAGATAGACCAGTAACTGTTCAATATTCGTTGTCATGCTGAAAATAATCCACCATCATAATCATTTGATTGGATCTCTTGTGTCTATATGCGCTCTTTCATATAGGATTTTTTATAATTACATGATCACATGTATCATGATATCCAGGTAAACGCAGGTGTTTATGAACATATGTGATTACTTTTATATGTCTTAGCAAATTGTTGGATATTGGATGATCCCATTTGACCATTCCCAATTTCCCCTTAGAAATATATTTATGCCCGCACTGGTCAACAGCTTGCAACTGCTTACAAACTATATCAATCTGGCAATCAGGTATAATCAATTGGCATAGTAAAGACTAATCTTTATTCTAAAGACCTTATCTAGCTCTAGCCCCATTCCATGCTGATCAACAAATGTCAATGCAACACTTTTGGCTCTACTACCATCTTTAGTAGAATGGATATGTCATTGCCATGCCCTTGTAGACTAGACAAAAACTGCATTTATTTGCATCTCTGTGAGTGCTGGAATACGAAACGTTGCTTTACACACTGCAGAGTCTCAATCTCTGTCAGGACCAAGAATGCAGATGTTAAAACATGGTAAACCTTTACTGTCTCACTATTTTCTAATTCTATTCTAAGTAGCATTAATAACAACGTTATTAAAACAGTCCCACTGGGCATCTGTGTCTTTTGTCTGCTCAGTTGTCTATAGGAGGTACCTGATAAAAGAAAGACAAGGGGCACGAATACCTTAAAATGTTGTATCCAAATGGTTGTATCATAACCCCTGAATACATTTTGCTAAGTAACCGGTAATGTCTAACAGTTCAAAAGGCTGTAGGACTATCTATATGGCTAAAACATTAACATGGCTGATCATTCGGCTAGCCTCAGCCCCAGGACCCCTTCGGTTCTATTGAACCGAAGGGCTCCTGTATGGGCTATTTACTATAGCCTGTACAGCTCCTGAAGTTGGCCGAGTGGCTCAATCGAGCCGAAGGCATATGCTTCGGCTAGACTGAGCCGAGGT
>NW_017306703.1:1191422-1205314 GCF_000935625.1 Nanorana parkeri
AGGAGGGGGGGGTCCTGATGTGAAGAGGCCTTCTGATGTGAAGGGTTGACTTCTAATATGTGAAGGGTTGGCTTATGATGTGAAGAGAAGCTTCTAATGTGAAAGGAGGGGGCTCTGATGTGAAAAGAGCTCCTGTCCTGATCTGAAGGGGGACTTTTAATGTTATAGGGGATTCTAGTGTGAAAGACGGATACTCGCTACTCGCATGTGAAAGGTGGGCTCCTGATGTAAAAGGGGACTTTTGAAATGAAGTGGGGATCATAATATAAAGAAAGACTGATTTGAAGGGGGATCCTAATTTGAAGCAGGAACTCTGATGTGAAAGGGGGTCCATACCAGACCCCTATGTTACATTTATGTTTTTTACATTTTAAACTTTACTTTTTGTAAATTGATGCATTTTTTATATTAATATTATATTAATATTGCTTCAATATATTATTTGTGATGCCCCCTTATAACTGGATTTTGTGAACAGCCGTGCAAAACCCAGCCTGACAAAGACAATATGTATTGTTATATATTTTTTAGGTACATACTATATGCGAATTTGGGGATTTAACAGGCCCTGTCAGTTATATATTTAGAGGTATCAATTAATTTTCATATATACATATCTTTCCAAAATTCTACACTTCTGTGATTTTATTGTGATACTTATATCATGACTGTCACTAGTTTCACTAAAATTGCCAGGTCCCTCATCCAATACACCAGGTCACGGATCTATTCTGCTTGTGCCAGCCTTGTGAGAGAAGTGGTACAGAAGCAGGAGGGGGCACAGGCCCAACCTGAATGTAGCACACTGTCTCCCACACAGGCACATTATGTCATGGATTAACAAGAGCGGCTTGGCGTTGCTTGGACAGAGTCCATTGGGATCAGAACAAGTGCTAAACTCCCTCGTTTCCGGGGCAGATGGTCACAGATCAGTTCCATTTCAAAGGAGAATTTCTGTTGTTAGTCCCTAGAAAAAAGAGAGACATTATAACATGAGAGATAATGGAATGACACCAAGAGGCAATAAAAATGAAACAGAGAAAATGAGAAACTGCAATGTATGAAAGGGAAAAATAATACAAAAAGTGGAAATTAATATTTCAAGGTAATATTCAATAGAAATGACAGTAGATATAGATTTTTACAATGGAAACTCAGACAAACAGCAAAATGTATTTAAATGTAAGGCAGTTCATATGTGTGAAATGCTTCTTCTGTCAAAAGATCAGTTGTTCTGCAAGTTTTGTGATCAACGCAAACCCTGCCAAATAGATCAGCCAGGTCTCTATTACACTTAAGCAGTTAGGATTGGTCAAGTAACAATCCTAATATGTGACAGTGAAGGTCAATCTAGTTTAATTACATTTAACTCTACAGAAAACATTTACATGGCTATTCACAAAAGGGTGAAGAGTTAGGAGAAGGCAGAAGTGAACAATCTAGGCCAAAATAGCTGATTTGAAAAAATACTCCAATTCAGCTCACTTTCCAGTTTAGCTATGTTGTCCTAGATTGTTTACTTCTCCTGCCTTCTCCAAACCTTTCTCCCTTTTGTGAATAGCCCTGTAAATTAAATGATGAATGAAATGTCTGAATTGCCCACCTTAGGTACCTTGGTTTTTCTAAGGGACTATTTGCCAGAGTTACTGGCTCTTCCCCCTAACCACTCTTTAGAGCTTTAATAATGTAAAACCATTAAGATATGTTAGAAGTAAATTAAACCCTTCCATGATGGCTTTCATGGGCTCATTGATTGGTGAACCCAGATGCAGTGACCCCATCATCAGCGTTTTTAAGAGGTTTATAGGAGAAGTATTGGGAGAATAAACTATACTCCTCCCAATACTTAGAGCCAGTGTATGACACTCTAGATGTTACACACCAGCTCTATAGATCGAGACCCGGGCAATCACAAACGGTTGATCGCTCAACTCATGGTCTTCTCCAGGCGGTCTTCTGTCAGTCAACGCTCCCTACAGGGATTCCCCCTCCCCTCTCTGTTCCTCCAGTGCTCACTGGAGGGACAAAGAGGGGGGGGGGGGGGCACAGCTGGCTCTAGTGAGGCAGAGCCAGCTGTCAATCAGGCAGCAAGGTGGATCCCAACAATAATGTTGGGATCTTTTCTGGCTGCAGCGCTGCTCTACGCTGTCAGCAAATAATGGGCAGTAGCCTGCTAAATGCTGACTTTGTGTTACAGGACATTAGTAAATGTACTCCTTTTACACAAATGAGGACTAAAGCCAAGAAAAAAAGGTTTGGCCTTAGTTCTCTTTTAAGGGACCCTCTGGTTCAAATTGGACAAATTGGCATTTTTCATCTGAACCACTGTTCCTCTACTCCTTTAGGAGATTAATAATAATACAAGGTAAAGAAAATACACATATCAACAAAACTAAGCTCACCTGAGAACCTGATCACGTGGCTGAGAGATCAGATCTTCTTGTGCATGTCCAACCTTAACCTAATCTGTTGCAATGACAGTGCCATGTATGAACACATGAAAAAAATATTTCAGTCATAGTGAAAAAATTAAGCCTTGAGATATACTGTATATAGGACACATGCCCTATAATACCTGTCGAGGGCTTCCATTTTTCATCTGAATTTACAAAACTTACTAAACACAATTAAAATCCTTCAACAGGAACATCCTTCACATACACATATTTTCTTGTTCAATATTTTGTATTAAAGAAACAATTTTCAAGTGTAATGATCAAAAGAATAGGGTTACAATGATGAAGAGCAGATAGTCAGAGACCTAGTGGATAAGCTGTTCATATTACATATGCACATACAACATCTCTTACAGCAGCTGGAGCCCACAAGGGAGCATCCAGCATGTAGCCATATCCATGTATTTTAATTGTATTTGTATGTTACTGTTTGCCAGGAATCCCTCTTTGAATCTTGATCCACATAGTCCTATACAACCGGCCCTTTGAGGGTAACCATACTGCTGATGCGGCCCCCGATGAATTTGAGTTTGCCACCCCTGCTCTATTGTGTTGCATAATCCAAGGCAGAAAGGACAAGTTGGTTATAGATTTGTTTCTTAGAAACAAGGTCCATTCTTCGTAAGCACTTTGAAAGTTGATGCGTACTGAAGCATTTACAGAAACACAGAGGGCTGAGATCTGCAACAATATTATAACAGAAAACAGGATTCTGGAACATTGATGAATGCATTTAATTCAATAAAGCATTACAGAGCAAGCATGTCATTTTGATCTGCATGCTGACCGACTTCAGGTGCTCGGGAAGGTTTTGTGCTTTCCTGTAAGCTGTATGGTGTTCTGAAATAAATGGGTTCATAGCAACAGCTAACCCCCAGGATCCATTTGTTGTATATCTCAGCCTGCCTACATACAGAGAAACATTACAGTCATGGAATTCACCCAGAACTGCTGTTTATGTTTTCACAATGTGCACAGAAAGCCTGATGATAAAGCCATCAAAATGCACAGCATCATTACCAGAGATGTTGGAAATGTGATTGGAAAGGCTGACCAGTATAAGCCAATTGCTGCTGTCACCTAGTGACCCCTCTCACAAGCTCCAGTCACGCTGGAAGTAAAACAGCTAATTGGCCAAAGCCTCAAACTGCCAAGTCATGTTCAATTTGTCCACCTATGTGTGCGGCTAGATTACACAGTGATCTTGTCACTTGGCTGAGCACCACAGGAGCTCGGCCTGTCCCCAACAGACATTGACAAATCGATTGCTTCAGCGTACTTTCTACTGTGCTTACAATTCTCCTGTTTTCAAGCTATCTATATCAGCCAATGTATGTAAATTGATCTGTACTTTCAATGATATAAAGAATCGCATTTTAAACTGTGATCCTGATTTGTAAATCTTACGTAACATTATTTATTTTAGGGTCACCATACATGAACAATCAATTTTTAGAATTACCAAAGCTATGTAACAGGAGGACCTTCCAAAATGATTCAGTCATCACTTATTTAAAGACCTGGACCCCATGGCTGGAATATGTCCACCTGCTGAATCTTGATCAATCGCTGCTTTGCCTTCAGCTAGGCTCTCTTCGCTAGTTGCCTGCTGTCCCCCGCCAGCCCCCGCGTAGTCTCTCTCTTTTTTCTTCTCTTCTTTTCTTTTCTAGGCTGCATTTTTTCTACCTTTTCCCTCCCATTTTTTCCTCAGTTTTAGTAGCTACCACTGTCTGTTTTAGGGGCCACACTAGCTGATCACTGCAATGAAGTTTAGCCATGATTCCCCCTTGGTTTTTTTTTTTTCTTTGTGTATGTTGTTGGTACCGCAATGGCATTAATCCTGGACGGCTTCTTCTACTACCTTTTGTTGACATCGTGGGGTCTCCACCTTTTCCTTTGTGGGATTGCTTCTGACTTTTTTTGTACCGTTTATGCTGGCTACTACTATTATATTTGTGCACATTACTTTATCTGGTTATGTGCCTGTGCTATTCTCTGTTTGTAAAACAAAATGATTCAATCAATTTGTATTTAGTCAGGGGCCAAATAGTTGTTGGTAGATCTAAAGGAGATTATACAATCAGATTGTAACATGTTAGATGAGCTTAAAGCTGAACTTTGGATAAAATAGAAATTGACCCATGCAATACAAGGGTTAAAGGTCTAGGGGGAACAGGAAATCTTTACTTTATCTCTTCTCTATTATCCAACACTCCAGGTCATTGGAGGGTTCTTGGAGTTCTGCATTGTAGGTGATGACCTCAGAGGGCCTGAGACCAACAAAACAGTGACCAGAAGCAGCTTTGGGGACCGGTCGTGCAGCTGGGAGGAAGCCCACGGGATTGAGGAATAAGGTAAGCAAAACTGCCTTTTCTGTTCTCCCAAGACAAATAATGAGCATTTAATCCTTGCAATGCAAGGGTCATCACGTGAGGACGCTGAGGGATATTCCATCGCCGGAGCGGAGGGGAAGGGGGGCTGCAGGGAGTGGTCTAGCAGCTGAGGTTCAGGTGAATATATATTTTATATATATCTATTATTTTAGACCCTAAACGAGCACCTAACCCTTGCAGTGCGAGGGTAGCCAACTGCAAGGGTTAAGTTTTCTTCTGCCCAGAGTTCTTTAAGAGAACTAATTATTTTTCTCTGCAAGCACACAATAAAATAACTAATTTCTGGGTCACCATCAGAATTGCAATGTACCACAAGCCACTAATGAGAAGTGGGGGGTTAACATCAGCTGTGTGTCCTTGTGAAAGTTGATGGTGCCATAACAAGGGTTATACAAAGCTTTCCCTAAAGCTCCAGATGCTTCTAGTTAAAGCATATCAAACTAGCATTTTGGAGGGGTCTAATGAGGCTCTTCTCTTCAGAAATTGAGAAATAAAAGCATGGTTTGTTATATGTTTTAATTCTTTTATTATGTTCAGGAGTTAAATATAGAGTTATTTTTTTTTTTTTTTTAGTAAATATGAAAGATTGCATATTCATTTATCATATTTACTAGTTGCAGCCAATAGCAAGCACTCTGCAATAGTTTCAGCATATCTGGAGGTTGATTTATAGCTCTATTGTTCTGAAGCAGATATGACTAGCAGGAAAGATCAGATTATACAGATTGCTACATGACCCAGAAGAGGGACACACTGCCTTACCCCTCTCCTATCACAAACATGCAAGCGGGCACTACTTTCCTTGCAGAATAAATGTAATGGAGGCACCCTGCAGTAAATGTTTATTTATACAATAAAAAATTGCATACAAATAATTTAAAGGGTATTTCCACTTTTGCAGTCAAATTTGAGAAAACCCCTCTATTTTTTGTTCAATATTTCTTATCATTTAGATGCTTTGTTGCAGCAGGCAACATGGCTGATTCCAGGGTTTTTTTCTGAGCACCTTCACAGTGATCTGTCCTTATAGAAAAACACAATCCTCACAGGGATCTGTTCTTATAGAAAGACTTTGGACTGAAATTTGAGGATTGTGTTTCTCTTGATAACTTCATTAACACAGAATGCAGAAGCCAGGGTTGAAATCCTTAAACTCCTTGAACTCCTGACCTCTCACAGCCCCTCCTAACATTACAACAGAAGGAGAAGCAGGTAGAAATGTTAACCTCTAAGAAGCCAAGAAAGCCTAACCTAAGTGAAAGCAATTTCAACTGGAAGAAACATTTTTCAAAATATTTTGTTTCGCTTATACTATGTAAATGGCAACATGTAACAAATATAAAATAGGTGTTATCCCAATTTGGCTGCGAAAGTGGAAATACACTTTAAATAAATTAGAATATTGACTCCTTTCTTAGTATTATACTTTAATAATATAATTGTTTTACTTGAACTTTAAAAAAAATGTTTTTATAACTTTAAAATATAAAACATTGAAATAATTTATAACAATAAATGATATAGCCAGTTTTTTTTTAATACTACAATTAATATGTTCTATAAAATAGATATGTCACCACCTTTTTAGGCTTGGTAAGTACAACCCAAAGTGTAACTAATGCTGCTTTCAGGGGACATTTGACATCAGTTTGAGATCAGGTTTAGGTCAGGCTGAGGCTAGGTTCACACCTTAAAGACACCTCACTGCGTGGCAATCGCGCACTATTCCGCATGGTCAGGTGTCGCCAAGGTGTGAACGATCGCGCTGTGGGTGCCAATATTTTCTAATGGCACCCCAGCCGCGCATCGTGTATCGCAAAAAAAAGGTACATGTACCTTTTTCTGCGATTGCCGCACGGATGTACCCCATTGAAATCAATGGTGCCACGCGGCAATAGCTGCCTGCATTTTGCAGGAACGTGTGTCCCGTTGTCGCGCGGTGTAGTGCAGATGTGAATCTAGCCTGAGTGTACAGTGCTCCATAAAATTAAATTCAAACAAAAAATTCCACAACCATCAAAAATGCTTTACAAACTGATGTCAGAAGCAAGCTATTACACAGATAGATCTAAGGTCCATGCTCATAATATCTTTAACATATTAATTCAATTTTAAAAATTGCTTTAAAGCTTTTAAATCTAAAAAAAAAGCCAAACCTAAAAAATCAGGTGATACTGCAATAAAGTTCTTGTTATAGAGTGACAACCAACTATCAGTTCTGGTCCTGTGTTGTCACACTGTGACATGCACCCCTGGTTGAGTCTATGAGTATGGCTGTGCCAATTCACACTGCACGTGCATGATCCAGTGTTGTCACTATAAGGAAGCTGGTCCAGGGCAACAATGCGTATTTTTTGCTGGAGGGTGTGTATGTAGACAGGAAATGGCTGAGAATGGCTGGAGGAGATCAGCAGCATTGAGATGCAACAAAGAATGAAAAAAAAGGGGAAAACAGTGCTTTTTTTTTTTAAAGAAACCCCGCCCCCAAAAAAAAAAAATACAACAAAAAACATGACAATTGTGCATTAACAAACTAAATATCATCCAGTTAAGGTTCAGATCTACTTTAGGCTACAGATGTCTGTTCTAAGTGATGATAAAATGCTGTTAAAAAGCTATTACCAAAACAGTGAAAACCCAATCTAATCAAACAAAAGAATATTCTCTTGTTTTCTCTACTGTTGGAGATAGAGGACGCAGGAACAGTGGCACGGTAGGGGATTAAAGCATGGGAATTTCATTGTGATGGGGATCTAAGCCATATATAGATCAATGACTGCAAATGGGCATTGTGGGTGGTCAAGCAGGTCGGATCCGCATCCCTCTACTGTTGCTTTGTGATGCTGGAAAAAAAGGCTGTGATGTTCAGCATGTGGTGGAAAGGGTTAAAGAGTATTTGCCATTAATGCAAGTCCCTGATTGGGAAGCAGCTTGCTTCTTCTCATTACACATAGCTTAGTTTCAAAAGGGGAGCAAGATGCATAACAATAAGGACCTCACTCTGCAAAACTTGGAGCCGTGCCACAGAGAGGCCATGATAAATGCAGACAGACTTTGGTGCTGGCAAGAGATAGGGAGAGAGATGCAGAGAGAAGCTGAGAGGGAGACAGAGACGGATGGTGAGAAGGAGAGATAGGGGAAGATAATGCAGACACAGAGGTAGGATGGCAGGACAGGTACATGGATGCAGAATTGAAGGTAGATTAAGTACATAACAGAGAACATGCTCACAAGGAAAATACTTTGGATTGGATAAAAGAGAATGAGCAGGGATATAACTCTACATATGAAACCCCAGGCCGAATAAGGAGCAAAATTGTAGACATAAACCTGAGGGCCCCAAAGTTTGGACTGATTACACCAAGGGACCTCATCAAAAATGGTGACTAAAGCCAAATTTCAGTAAGAAACTTGAAATACATAATTGTTTCTGTCAATTTTTTATTGCTGTCCGCAACCTAATTAGGGAAATGTGACCTCACTTCATGTCCCTTTGACTGCATGCCACAGCAGGACAAGAAATCAGGAGGAATGCTCGTCATCAGTTGTAATGGGCTTGGTGTGAATCCAGTTCGCCTGAGTTTGCCCAAGCCTACTCGAAACTCTGATCGCTACCCCTTCCTCCCAACCAAGTCCATGGTGGCAGATGCATTCCCTGCCAGGCAGCGAAATGTCACATTTTCTTCAATCAAAACCCGAACACTCTAGTGCTGTGTAGCAATTTTTTCTACAATATAAAGGAGAGAGCTAGGGGAGACAGCCAGGAGAGAGTGAGGAGAGACAGTCAGGAGAAAGCGAGGAGAGACAGCCAGGAGGGAGAGCGAGGAGAGACAGCCAGAAGAGAGCAAGGAGAAACAGCCAGGAGAAAGAGCAAGGAGAGACAGCCAGGAGAGAGAGCAAGAGACACAGCCAGGGGAGAGAACAAAGAGAGACAGCAAGGAGAGAGAGCAAGGAGAGACAGCCAGGAGAGAGAAACGAGGAGAGACAGCCAGGGGAGAGAGTGTGGAGAAACAGCCAGGGGAGAGAGTGAGGAGAGACAGCCAGGGGAGAGAGTGAGGAGAGACAGCCAGGGGAGAGAGCGAAGAGACAGCCAGGGGAGAGAGCGAGGAGAGACAGCCAGGAGAAAGAGCAAGGAGAGACAGCCAGGAGAGAGAGGAGACAGCCAGGGGCAAAAGCGAGGAGAGACAGCCAGGAGAGAGAGCAAGGAGAGAAAGCCAGGAGAGCGAGAGTGCAGAGACAGCTTGGGAGAGAGGAGAGAGAGCCAAGAGAGAGAGTGAGGAGAGACAGCCAGGGGAGAGAGAGCGAGGAGAGACAGCCAGGAGTGAAAGCGAGGAGAGGCAGCCAGGAGAGAGAGAGTGAGTAGAGACAGCCATGAGAGAGTGCGAGAAGAGACAGTCAGGAGAGAGAGTGAGGAGAGACAGCCAGGGGAGAGAATGAGGAGAGACAGCCAGGGGAGAGAGCAAGGAGAGACAGCTGGGAAAGAGAGGAGGACAGAGGTCAAAAAGAGACAGCCAGGAGAGAGAGTTAGGAGAGACAGAAGAGAGAGAAGGGAAATTGCAAAGGGAGAGACAGCCAGGAAAGAGAGAGCGAGGAGAGAAAGCCGGGGGAGAGAGCAGGGGAGAGAGCGAGGAGAGAAAGCCATGAGAGAGAGCGAGGAGAGACAGTCGGGGAGAGAGGAGAAAGAGCCAGGAGAGAGCCAAGAGAGAGAGAGACAGCCAGGAGAGAGAGAGTGAGGAGAGACAGCCATGAAAGAGTGCAAGAAGAGAGAGTCAGAAAAGAGAGAGTGAGGAGAGACAGTCGGGGAGAGAGGAGAAAGAGCCAGGAGAGAGCCAAGAGAGAGAGACAGCCAGGAGAGAGAGAGAGGATAGACAGCCAGGAGAGAGAGAGAGAAGGGAGAGCCAGGGGAGAGAGCGAGGAGAGACAGCCAGAAAAGAGAGAGTGAGGAGAGACAGCCAAGGGACAGAGTGAGTACAGACAGCCAGGAGTGAGAGGGGAGAGACATTCAAGAGAGATAGTGGAGAGACAGCCAGGGGAGAAAGCGAAGAGAGACAGCCAAGAGAGTGAGAGAGGAGAGACAGCCAGGAGAGAAAGTGAGTAGAGACAGCCAGGGGAGAGAAGAGAGACAGGCAGGAGAGTTTGAGAGGAGAGACAGCCAGGAGAGAGAGAGGAGAGACAACCAGGGAGGGAGAGAGTAGAGATCCCGGACAGGTGGCAACCCTTGCCGCAACTGGGCTGGGAGGGGGAAGTAGCAGTCACAATTTTGAGTGGGCTTGGGCAAACTGGGCTTGTCGCAAACCCAGACTCATCACTAGTTATCAGGACAGGAAGTCACAGAACATAATCTGACAGAGGTTGTAACCCTCACAAACTGAGGTTCTAACACAAAACTGCAAATGTTAAATTAGGAGGGATCTACGCCTTTCCACAGTATCCAAAATAAAAACAAAAAACGTTTTGGCTGGTGCTGTGCTTGAAGTATGCCAAGTCAAATTCTTGCCTTTTAAGTTACATGTTACGGTGCTAAATTTACAATAAGACTGGCTATAGCTGGATTGAATTTCATCTGTTTCCTGCTAAATGGGCCAGAATTGTATCTGTGGGTGGCCCTGTTGGCACCACCCGGCTCAACAAAAGTATTGAAAAAAAAGGTGGGTGGAAGATTGTCGGCACTCAGTTGCAGTTGGATCACTTAACTGGCTTGAGTTAAGCAGACCAGATTTCTGTAGGACAGTCTCCTTCAATAACCAGCAGAAAAGCCCCCTTATCCTGTGTTAGTGTGTTGCAGTGTGATTCATAACCAATGGCCCCCCAATGTACTAAGTATGTACCTCTGCGTTACAGAACTCCACAGTGCATGATCATGCATGTCCATGCGTTGTCGGAAACAGGGTGCATGTCTGAATTGTGGTCTGCTTTGATGGTTGGCACATTGCATGCTAACACAAAAAAGCATGTAAATGCACATACATTACCACAAAACACCAAATCGAACCACAAAACACCAAGTCCGCATGGGACCGAAGGCTGTTTAAATATTTTTGTGTGTTTCATTTTCAGTCTAGACTGCCACAAAACATTTTCTGCTTTCTATACATTTTAATGTTGCCTGGATGGTCTAGTTTCCGTTCCACAGTGTTCTCAAGTTTGCCAGAACATTTGCCTGCAACATTATCAATTTCTGCAGAGCATTTTCTTTATTTTTGTTAGGTCTTATTGTAGTCAACTGCCAGTCTAGCATTCTGCAGATCATTTCACTGCTCAGACTAGAAGTCTGCAGATCATTTCACTGCTCAGTCTAGAAGCCTGCAGGTCATTTCACTGCTCAGTCTAGAAGTCTGCAGATCATTTCATTGTTCAATCTAGAAGTCTGCAGATCATTTCACTGCTCAGTCTAGAAGTCTACAGGTCATTTCACTGCTCAGTCTATAAGTCTGCAGATCATTTCACTGCTCAATCTAGAAGTCTGCAGGTCATTTCACTGCTCAGTCTAGAAGTCTGCAGGTCATTTCACTGCTCAGTCTAGAAGTCTGCAGATCATCTCACTGCTCAGTCTAGAAGTCTGCAGATCATCTCACTGCTCAATCTAGAAGTCTGCAGATCATTTCACTGCTCAGTCTAGAAGTCTGCAGATCATTTCACTGCTCAGTCCTGGTTCTCTTGGCAAGTAGAAGCCTTGCAGAACATTTCCACTTTCAGTCTACAGTACTGCAGAGTATTTCACTGTTCTCCTGGTGAGACTACAGTTCAGCAGAACATTTATTTTTGCCATCAGGCCACAGTTCTGCAGTGCATTTCCTTGTCCCAATCCTGGTTTAAGCTTCTGCAGAACATTCTGATTTTCACTTGACAGTGTAGAGTTCTGCGTGGCAATGTTCAGATAACGTAGCACAAAACTGCAGAGCATCGCTCCGTTTCAGTATTCTAAACCCTGTAATAAATATATTAATTTATTCTGCTATAAGGCCTCTAGAATGTATTCTGTTAGCTGTTCTGTCCTAGGCAGCGGTTCTAAAACATATTCAATAAGCTTCCAAAATTGCTTTGAGGTAAAATGAGCATTTAACTGCTCAAACTAAACGGAATCGACTAGAATAATACATTTACTTTCCAGCAATATATATATATAAAAAAAAAATCAAAGCGAGTGGAGTGTATTAATGACTCCACCCTTTTTAGGGTCACCCCCTCCCTCCTCCTTTACACCCTCCAGGGATAGAAAGGGGGGGTGTCGGAAGCCTTGCTCAGCTCCATTTGCACACATTTTTCCAGTCCGCTTCACAACATCTGACAGCCCCAAACTTCTCATTTTCGGAGTAATCACTCCGCTGCATTAATTGCACATGCAAATATGCAAATTCGTATTAATTAATTACTATACTAATTAGTTCTGTGGTATTTGCGAGTAATAAATCACTGCTTGCTGGCTGTGTAGCTGGAGCAGACCCGGCCCATTTACACTCCGCATAAAATTTTAATAGTTGCTCTGGATGTTATGGGACATGAGAGGCCGTCCAGGTAACCCCTTCACTGCCAAAGAGCCAGCCAATAGCCAAGAGCTGGGCTTTGCTGCAGGCTTGGCAGCAAAGGGGTTAAACGAAAGTTGGCAAGGCTCCCTAAAATTGAGGGGATGTGAGAAAATTAATGCAATCCCCTCTCGAAACAGGGAGAGGTGGAGGGGGAAGAACAGGAACTGTGAATGAGGAGACAGAAGGACAAAAAGAGGTGACACTCGGTAGTTTCTTCTACAGGTTATGAGTGGCAGAACTATTGTTAATATTGGCATTATATAGTATGGTTTGATCATGTGAAAATAAAAACATTAACCTTTATAGCATTATTTAAGGTTGCTGGTAGAACCAGGGTGAGATCTTGGTAATGGAGGGACAATTCGCACCCCAGAGGAAGTGCCAAGAGTTGCCCAGATGGCAGAGCCGCAGTCCTCCTCCCAATTCCACCTGTCTCCCTCCAGTGTTGTCAGCAAGGACAGACTGCTTCTTGGGCCATTTACTTGTGTTTGGGCCTCAGGCTGTAACTCACCTGCATGGCAGAAACAAACTTCTCTCTGCGGACACATAGAGGTTGCTGCCTTTTGGCCTTATTTTTACTATATAAAAAAACTTTCATACGATTTTATGATGGTCTGAAAACACCTACACATTCTCCCATACATGCAAACACATACACAAAACATATAAATATTCCTCATCGAGCCTTTTGTGCTAAATCCAGCCTTCCTATCCACAAAACACACACTGGCTGGGCTTTCTAAAGTGTGAAGTGAAGCTGTCATCACATCAATCATGTTCAGAAGAACAAGAAAAAAAAAAACTTCTGCTTATGACTTGATGTTAGAAATGAAGACAGGTTTTCTTCACGCCACCTACGATATACTGGAAGTGATATTTTAGTTATAGGTGGGTTTTAGTAAGCCGAGTCATCCCCTGGTTTCATATATACTGCCTGGCCCAAAAAAAAGTCAAACACTCTAATATTTTGTTGGATCACCTTTAGCTTTGATTATGGCACACATTCACCATGGCATTGTTTCAATAAGCTTCTGCAATGTCACAACATTTATTTCCATCCAGAGTTGCATTCATTTTTCACCAGGATCTTGTAGTGATGATGGGAGAGTTGGACCACTGTGTAAAGTCTTCTCCAGCATATCCCAAATTATCCCAGATTCTCAATGGGGGATTAAAGTCTGGACTACAGTATGTGGTAGCCAATCCAGTTGTGAAAGTTATGTGTCATGCTCCCTGAACCATTCTTTCACAATTTTAGCTCAATTAATCCTACCATTGTCATCTTGGAATATGCCCCTGCCATCAGGGTCATTCAGTATATTCAGGTAATGGTGTAATGAAGTGTACAGCGCTAAATGCCCTTCAAGGAGAGACAGCCAGGAGAGAGAGCGAGGCGAGACATCAAGGGCAGAGAGCAAGGGGAGAAAGCCAGGAGAGAGCAGAGAGATAGCCAGGAGAGAGAGGAGAGACATCCAGGAGAGTGAGGAGAGACAGCCAGGAGAGAGAGAGTGAGGAGA
>NW_017306704.1:0-769 GCF_000935625.1 Nanorana parkeri
TGCCCAAGAAGGGGAAAGACCCTTTGCAAGCAGGCTCTTACTGTCCCATATTCCTGCTCAACCTAGATGCCAAGATGCTATCAAAAATCCTGGCCAACAGATTGCCGGCCGTGCTGCCGAAATGATATCCCCTGATCAGGTGGGTTCTGTAGCAGGGCGATCAGCAGTCTCTAATATCCGCAAGATTCTTATGGTTATGGAATCCCACCGGCTGACTGGGCCTTCTTCGCATCCTATGGCTCTTTTATCATTAGATGCGGAGAAGGCTTTTGATAATGTGAATTGGCGGTGGCTGTCTATGGTAATGAATCGTATGGGTTTTTCGGGTGCTTTTCTGGTATTTGTAAACACCATCTACACCTCCCCACAGGCACGCATTCTCACCTCATCTGCTATGTCCCGCCCCTTTACATTACACAAGGGTACGAGACAAGGCTGTCCGCTATCCCCTCTGCTTTTCAATTTGGCCCTAGAACCACTCTCTCGTATGCTTTCCTCTTCCCCGATATTCCAAGGATGCCCCTTGGGTTCCAGGGAGGTAAAGTTAGCCCTTTTCGCAGACTACATCATACTGGTACTGTCTGATCCTGCATCCCAGGTGCCGAAAGTTCTGGAACTTATTATACATTACGGCTCGTTCTCAGGGTTAAAAATTAATTGCAGCAAGAGTGAACTCCTTCCACTGTCCCCAGGTACATCCATAGATACATCCCACTGGCCCACCGAGCTGTCCATACAGGTTCAGAGGCGTTCCATTACTTATTTGGGT
>NW_017306704.1:2219-16200 GCF_000935625.1 Nanorana parkeri
TTTAGGGCCCCTTTAGATGGTATTCCCTTTCCACAACCGAGGGAACATGGGAATCCATGGTGGAAGATTATATGTCGTATTTTATTTTATTTCTTCATATATACCATTGTCTACGGCCGGGATAAACAGTTTTCTGCCTTTGTTATGTGTTCGTTATTCTCAATCTGTGACGATCTTCAGGGTGGGAAGACAGTCGTTTTACGGTCAGGTTTTGGGGAATGCTGTTTTCGCTACTATTCTTCTTGATTCACTTGTGCTGGTTAACGGTTATTAGACTGTATTATGTATCTGTTGATCTGTATCTGCCATGCATATGTTTTTTCTCTCTTGTTTGCACCCTCCTGGAGGGTTGTTTTGTATTGATATTGATACACTATATCTCAATAAAAATTATTTGCTAAAAAAAAAAAAAAAAATTACTTCAATAAGGTGTGCTGGTGATATCTTTCACAAGTTCTGCGCATACGAATACACGCGGAAAATCGCTAATGTGTGAACAGAGCCTATTTAGTCCTTGGTGGCCTGGTGCATTGCGTTATGCCATTTTTTTTCTTTGCTCATTAACATGCTTTAAAGCAGAACTCTGGGTAAAAATGTTCTTAACACTTGAAGAGGGGCTGCCCCTGCACTGCAATGGTTAAGTACTAATTTTTGTGTAGGTTCAAAAACAACAAAGATATATTCACCCGATCCTCAGAGGTGGATTGCTCTTAGATTGGTCCCTTATGTCTCTCTCTTCCTCCACTGTAACAATGGTATGTCCCTCAGTTTCCTCACATACTATGCACATTGTATTGGAAGTGATGACTCAGGGACCTTAGACCGCTGCAGAGAAAGGGGAGGGAGATGGAAGGGACTAGTCTAAGAGCAAGCCATATCCGAGGATGGAGCTGCGTTGCCTTATTGCAATGGCGTGCCATTAAAGATTAAAGGCACCCTCATGCAATAATGGCTAATACACATAGCGGTTACCGCAAGCTGAAATTTTTTTTTCGGAACTTAAGATTTTATTGCAAGCATCAACTTATGTGAATTATATGAAAATGTCAATTTTTGTAGCATTTTTACATAAAAGTCAACTCTCAAAGCTTATCGCACTGTAAGGTTTTCGTTGCAGTGGGAAATCCAAACATTTTAAAGTTTTTACTAGAAGAGGCAGAGTCGTAGCAGGCTCCTTTTGCGCCTGAGACAAGAATAGAAAATTGTGACCCCCCCAACAGACCTGTGCGGTATGTGACATCATGCGCCCTGCCTCCAGGATGGCAGCACGCATGCATAGAATGCACTGGTGGTCAAATCCAAATCAGCATAAACATGTATTTTGTTTGACGAATCTAAAGAAAATGTTTTTCGTTTCCGTTCATTTCGTCCAAAAGACATTTTTTGTCTTTGCACATGTCTAGTAATATGTGTGCATGAGTGTGTATGTGTGTGTGTGGGGGGGGGAGGTGATTTTTTTAAATTTAGTTATTTTTTATTATTATTATTTTTTTTACTGTTGGGGGCTTTGGGGAAATATCCCCTGACATTTCCCTTTTGAGTCATGCGCCCCCTCTCAGCTGCGCCTATCATGGGGACCTCTCGCCCCATGATAGCTACAGCCCTGAGAATAGGTAAAGGTAAGTCATCCAATGAGGGGACCCTGTTTCTGTTGACAAGTGTCTAAGAGGGAATATTTCCCTTAATTTGTGAACATTTCATCTGGCTCGCCTACTTTGAATACCCAATCATGTGGGAAACTTTTGTTAGCACATAATTGGATGATTAAAGTGAACACATCTTTACCTTATTCACATATACCATTTACAAAGTGATTATGCTCTGTTCCTTCAGTAAATAAACCCCACCATCTCTAAAGTGACATTGCAACCATATCCACCTAAGACACAAAACAATCAGAATGCAAAAAAAATGCTATTCAAGCACAGCCCAAATGTGCATGCTCCATGACTTCCAGGATAGTATAGAACATCCATTTAGCCCATGTGTATTTTCATTAAAAAGTGCTAAACCAAGTTTTAAGCCATTTTACATTCTCTTTACCCCCTCTCTCATTTCAGCAACTAGCACATTCAGCAACCAGCACATTCAGCAACCAGCACATGCATTCCACTGCCAGCCTATTTTGAAGTTTCAGGTGCACACCAGATGGTGTGGAGTCTTATAAAACAGAAATGGGGGTATATAATCATGGCGTGGATTTATAGTAAGTTTAGCTTTTTTTTAGTGATTACACCAAATTATAGTCTCATGAGGCTCCCAACATTTTTTGCACACCTCAAATTTTAAAATTTAAGTCTGACAGTAGAGAGCTTGAGAACGAGAGAAGAGATGGAGAGTATGGATGACTGACAAAAGTTTAGATCTGAGCTGTCTGCAGATCCTGCAAAAGGCCCTATATATCAATGGATTTTGTTAAGTCTACAGCACTGAATTAGAACCAGGCTTGCATTAAGAAATATGTAAAATACTTTATACAATTAGTTTGTATCAGAATAAAGAGGTAAAAGGACCAATTGCAAACCGAATGCATGCACACTTTTTTTTCATGGCATGACAATGCAATGCAGGTTTTTGTGATACCACATGTTGCGCTGCAATGCACGCCTCCTGGGAGGTGCATTGAAGTGCCAGTGAGAATAAATGGCAACATGACCCACCAGCGCACCAAGCGTACGGTACTGTGTGATAGTGTACCATAAACACATGGCTCCCATCAGTGGCGTAACCAGAGTTATGGGCGCCCGGGGCAGAACAAGTCCCTAAAGCGGAACTCTACCCATGTTAAAAAATACCAGCAGTCCTCATCAGCCTTTACTGCATTTTACAAATAAATGTATTAACACAAAATAATACTGCCTTTAATTAGCAGTGACTTGACTTTCTGCTTCACCAGTTCTGTCTTCTGGGACTGTCCTGCATGCAGATCCCCAACCCCTCTTGTTGCTGCCCCTCTCATCAACATTATCACGCCTGCATAAAACAAAAAAAGCCAGAGATTAAAGAGGACTGAGCAGGGGAGGAGTATTGTTTTTGTAAATGTGGATGGAGTTTCCCTATAATATGAAACATATCTGATACCAGGTCCATTTAATGTGTGAATGTCCTGAACAGACAATGGATTTCCATGTTTTCATTTTCAAATTTTTTATTGATTGATGTTTGTACATTGTTAGCTGTGCATGGAGATGCTTGCAGTGACCGCTGTACCATCAGAAGCAAAGGTGCCAAGGCTCCACATTAACCTGTGCTTTAATATATTCCCAACACGTGTTATATAATCATCAAGGTGCAACTCCAATGGTATCTTCTCAGCATGTTGGTTTAAAAAATTGAGGCAAGCCCTCTGAATTTACAAATTAGTACAGTGAGAGCTTTCACAGTCGCTGCTTTATAATGCTGAATTGCAGACATGTATAGATCAAACATTTTATGCAAATAATGGGATGAAGTCATTAAAGTATTCACTCATCTCCAGGCTTAGCTTTCTGCCTTGTCTCCCAAGTACATCCCTAGAAATACTTTCTAAGCTGAGTAAACCTGATTTATGTCCCACATGTAAAACATTAACAGCAGTAATTGTTTGTGGTTTAAAGATGAGTGTGCTGAGTCTGACACTGCGAGCTTAGAGCCTCTCTTAATGACATCTACAGTGCTAATTTTCTATAGTCCATTGTCATATTTCTTTTACTTCTTGATGACGGTAGCAGCTAACCATAAAGAATATGGAGCAAAGGGGGCTCTTGTACACATTCCACAATACAGGACATTCGGCTGATTGATGGTGGACATAACTCACTGTGAAGAAATAAAATGTATTTACGAAACAAAGAATGACACTCATCATGCAGATTTATACATTCAGGTGATTTTCAGCACATTTATGTCATTCCACATATGATCTAATTCATTCACCTAGCAAGAGGTTAACTATTAAACAAGTACATTTTGTTTCATTCCAAATGGATATTCATACAGATTTTGTTAAATTCGGACATCTGGATGCATCCAAATTTCCGAAATCTAACGCGTCCGATGCATCCAAATTTCCGAAATCTATCGCGTTTGAATGCAAACAAATCCAAATGCTCGTTTAACTAGAATTCGTGTCCATCCGAATTTCATTCAAAACAAAACTTATTCGGACATGTGACTGTTCTCTAATGGGTTCTTTTGTTTGGCTGTTGGGGGTTGCATTACATGCACGTTAATGTGACATCGTTCTGAAATGAAATTTCCGGTCCGGATCGGAAATCCAAGTAACGAACCAAATCACATTTCGGATCCAAAATCCAAAAAATGAAAGAAATAAAAACAATTTTTTTGCGAGGTTACATGTCTATTACTATGATGTGCCTATAAAAATGCAATGTGGCATACATCAACTGGTTTAATTTTTGTTTTCAGCAATCAGCATTAATAACCACTTACTCTCAGCTCTTTATAAGTGGTTTGTGACACTGGAGGTCATAGGAGGGGCTCTGAGCAATGTGATCACTGTGACTGGCTGCACAGTGATGATGTAATTATGAGCCTGCCTGTTCTTATAGCTCCTGATCATCATTAGGTGATGTCAGTGGCAGCTCAGCCACAGTTCTGGGTACCAATTGAATGAAAGTATATATACAATATATATAGTATATACTGTATACAGTATGTATACAATTCACTCCATTATACAGTGATGTTTTAGACCATCATCAGTGTTTTCTAAAGCAAACAAAGGAAAATAGTTTTTTTTGTACTCATGACTTCAGAAAGGACTGATGAAACCTCACCGTAAAATGGTATAATGGTGCTTACAATTCCTGTTTATATATATAGTCACAGGGGTAGCCACCGCACTCTATTTATAAGGTAAATGTCCATATATACCTGTTCACATCATCAGAATTCCAAGACACACAAGGCATTGTTTACATTGTCGTACGTGCAATGAACACTTGAATGATTTTCAGACTGGTTGTGTCATATGGAAAGAAGATCTGCTCTTATAGAAAAAGATTGCAAAGCATAAAATCTAAGGGCCCGTTAACACCATCACCTGAACTTTTTTTTGTTTGCACCAAAAATGCATAGACAGTAATTCCAATGGTTTTAAATGGGACTAGTTCATACCATTGCATTCAGTTCCAGAGCTTTTAAAAAAGTGCTGCATTTTTTTTTACTGGAACACACAAAAAGGCATGTCACACCAGAATGCACTGGACAATGCCTAAAATCTGATTTAAAAAATTAAAAATGCATCAAAAACATGCATAAAGCATATGCAGAAACATCCAGATCTGGTCTGGAGATGGTCTGAACAAGCCCTCTTTTTCAGCCTATTAACATAAGCACACAGCAGGTCTAAACTGTTATAAAAACAAACCGAAACTGGACTTTAGAGTCTGTGTTAAGAGCTTTGATGATCGTTGAAAAAAAAAATAACTTCAGATTAAAAGCAGCTATACAGGTGTGTGAGGACTTCTTTATTTAAAAGCGGAACTCCAGGTAAGCAGCTAAATATATAGCCAAAGGATGTATGTTTCTTTCCATCCAGCCATGAGAATTATACAGATAGGCAAAAAACATACACACCCATTGCACTCCTGACCGGATAGTAAACCCTTATTGGAGGGAGGGTGCT
Source organism: Nanorana parkeri (assembly GCF_000935625.1). Taxonomy (NCBI): domain Eukaryota; kingdom Metazoa; phylum Chordata; class Amphibia; order Anura; family Dicroglossidae; genus Nanorana; species Nanorana parkeri. Next base: position 7,849 of record NW_017306704.1, read on the forward strand.
GAAATGATTGCGGATTCCTCCGCAAAATAAGTCCAAAAGATACAAAAAAGGTCACAAGCACTCCAGCATGTAGAAAAGTCAATGTTTATTGACTTCACATGTGTCACATCATCATCACAGCGATAATGAGATTATCTGTTTTGCATGAGAAAGGGACTTTGCTGTTCCGAAACGTCGCTCTGATGATGTGACACCTGTGAAGTCAATAAACATTGACTTTTCTACATGATGGAGTGATTGTGACCTTCTTTGCATTTTTTATACAGATGTGCCACACAGCATAGCTCTGTCTAGAAGGGTAGGAGACCTTATTTTTCTCTACTGCAGTTGAGTAACACATATGGGTAATATCCCACCCACAGCCTGTGACTTGACAGTAAAACGAAAAGCAGCAGACTGATGAGCTTATCTCTCTGTCACTCTACTCTCTGTGGCCTCCTGCGTTGCTTCTTCCTCTCCATCTTTGAGCTCTGCTGTACAGGGACTGCAAACGGCTGATCCCAACACAAATTCATGTATTACGTTAATAATTACAGAGCTCCATTCATTTGTGTATTTTAAAACTGCCTGGATTTCACCTTTCAAACTCCTTCAATGCCTGCTAAGAATATGTAAATAGTTTAATGCTTGTTAATCAGTAAATAAATGCAATATGTACTTCAATTGGGAGTTAAAGTAGTATTAAACTTTTTTTCAATAATGAATACAGATCAAACAAATATACATTGCTCAGCAAAGTATTTCTTTACATTTTTGCACATACACTTAGGATCACCATGTTTCTAAACAGCTGCTTCAAAGTCTCTTAGCTCAGCTTCCCTGAACTTCCTGTCCAGTACAAGTTCACAAAGGACAGTGCAGACTCCATCAACTATTCATCTACTAGTTTGGAGAAGGAAAGAGGGAAGGGAGAGGGCAAGGGGGAGGGGAGGCTTGATTTACTTTGTCTGTGTGTTTGTGGAGACACACAGCGTAGTAGCACACACAAGGGTGACTGCATAGCACTCTTCTTGAGAAAGGAGCCACCCTAAAACAGGAAGTCAGGACCAGTGCTCAGGGGACCAGCTGATTCTGCAGGATACAAAAACTTATAAACATCAAGGAGCAGTGTCCCTTGTAAGTGATGTCAACAGCATTTGAAATACCGTAAAATCCTTTTAATATCTTTAAGTTGTTTTCTCCAAGTTTCTCTTTAGCCCAGTTTTCTTACGTTCTGCGTATGGCCACTTTTCTTTCACATACTCTTCACTTTAATCTCAACATGCACTAATCTGGCCGATTCCTTCATCGTATGGTAACACTTCACTTTAAAGACTTTGCATAGAGTACTTTGGGAAAACACGTTTCACTGATAGAAAACATCACAGTAAAAGGAAATGTGGCGTTAAATAGGAGAGCGTGGACAGTTATTCAGTGGTCCATACATTGGATCTGTCACCATGAGGTGTTCATGTTCAGGTAAAGAAAGAGAATAATCTGATAAGTATGGAGGTGTCAGAAATTCTCTGCAGTGTCTCCTAGTGTAAAATAAGGCTATGCAACACCTACTGGCAATCCCCCTGAACCATATATCATATACCAGACAATGATGTTATCTGATACTGCTAATCTAAATGTGCAACCTCTGAGTAATTGCCTCAAGATTTGCCCATAACAATGAAGGGAGGAGGGGGTCTACCTCACATTCCATTCATTTTATATCCAGTCAGCAACACCTTCACATCCATAGTTATTCCTGACCAGGCTTATATAAGAATATTAGGTGTATAAACGTTATAATAAACTGCACATTATTATAAATGAGTAGGCTTACTTATTTACTTGGTTTGAGTTTGATACATCAGTGTCAAAGATGAGAGAACTAATGGTGGTTGACATTTGTTTGGGGTATTCCTAGGGGGGGCAGTCTGTACTGGATACAGACAGTTGGAAGGTGCCATAGTGCAGCTGCCAGTGAAATGCGAGGTGCCAGTGGTATGGCAGGTGCTGGAACACTGTCTGCATTCCAGCACATGGCAGCAAAAGAAGCTGGAAAAGTAATCTCTGGCCAGCAATCAGATAACCAGTAGGTAGAGAGGTAACAGCACAATGTTCATGTAAATAGAAACCATTGAACACCAATGCTGGGGAGGAGGAGTTGGTTATTCTAACAGCTAGCCACTGACCACCAATGCTGAGAGGAGGGTATTTTTATAGCCTGCCACTAACTAACAAAGCTGGTGGGTTACCATTACTACCACTGACTACCTAAGCTTTATACATACCTGTGTGTCGGCCCATTAGCTAAAGTTTCACTCAGTAGTAGAGCTTCTCGAGCCAATCTGATTTGACTTAAATAGCAGATCCCCGCTGGCCACCATGATTTCTCCTGCTGAGCACTAGTGGCTGAAGTACACAGTAGTGCCGTAGGGGTTGGCAGGAGGAACCACAGCATCACTTGCAGCATTTCTTTTCACTTGCAATGCACCTTTGAACCTGCTGAAAAATTTGACCAATCCAAGAATAGTCAGTTCCTTAGCACAGCCTCCTCTATTCTTGCACAATTATCAGACGATACAGACGATAATTGTCTAATTATCGTCTGTGCTGGCAGGTCCTCGGCCCCTCCCATCACCTCCTTACATAACCATTTATGAAGCTGCCAGAGGCGAAGTGAAGAGGAATACTATAGAGTGTCACTTGGAGCTGCTGGCATAACATCAAGAACGTTGGCGCTCAGCAGTAGTGTTGGGGCTTTTGGGTGTCTACACAAAGGAGGTTTTTACAGGTAAATAACATGCCAAAAGTATGTTGAATGCACATATAATCATATGGGAAAGCTGTTGTTGAAGTGAATGGTTCGTTGACAGAGTCTCTTTAATTCTGGGGGATAAAGAGGTCATTGGAGTATTAAAACAATGGAGTCCAACCTATGCTGTATTGTCCACAGAATACAAACCTACTCTACCTCCTCATGTCCAATGCATGCCTAAGGAACCTCGGTGCTCAGTGGAGGATCCTGTCTGCCTTTGTTGTCCAAGCTATAACTAAAGCCCAGTGTTAACGCTGAAACACGTCAACACTTTGTTTATTTGCTGGTATATGCCAAGATCAAATAAAGAATGAGCTTTAGAAGGATCCCTGTTCATGTGCCAGTGACTGCAAATCTATACTGTATTGTGTACTCCAATCACAATATAAATTCCTAACTTCCTTTCTTACATCCTTCCCTTCTTTCTTTATATTCATACACATTAAAGAGCAATTCTAGGCTACAGGTCAAATAATTCAGTGAACTACTAATGATATCCAGTAAACAAGAAAACTCTAGTTGCTGTCCCCTAGGGTCACCTGCAGAGTAAGCACACAGAGCTCCATACAGGCTCAGCAGGAGGGCAGTATGATTTACAACCCAAGGCTTATGGCTTGTAACTGTTTCAAACTTGACAATCACATTTCAATTTTCAAGGCTGGTTTAAAGTGTAATTACATAAAGGAATCTAAAGCAAAAATAGCTTCTGTCACATTTAACTGCATTATACCACATTTAGCCTACTTGTTATTTTGTGCACAGAACACCATGACTGTCTGTGTAGCCTGCGGTGCTCTCAGTACCCTGCACTGAAGCCGTCACTATGGTGGAGAGTTCTGCTTGTTAAGCCTCTTGACTGCACACTTGCATCTGCATGAAATTTCATGAATGCTAATTTAATGCCCATTCACCACTATCCCCCTGTTCATGTTTAATGTTGATAAATGCAAAGTAATGTACTTTGGACATAAAAATAAACAAATAGGCTATACAATCATGGGTATGCCGCTAGGGAAGTCAGAAATAGAAAAAGATTTGGGGGTCATTGTAGACCACAAACTGAATGGTAGCTTGCAGTGCCAAGTAAACAAAGCTAGCAGGGTCTTGTCCTGTATTAAGAAGGGGATGTATTGCAGGGACAAGTCTATAATTGTGCCTCTATATAGATCGTTGGTTTGGCCACATCTGGAGTACGCGGTCCAGTTTTGGTCGCCGGTACTGAGAAGGGATGTCCTTGAACTGGAGAGAGTCCAGCGGAGGGCAACAAACTAATTAGGGGAATGGAGGACCAGAGCTATGAGACAAGGCTTCTGACCTTAAACATGTTTACGCTGGAATTAAGGAGATTAAGGGGGGATATGATTTTCATGTACAAGATGTTCAATAGTGACAGCAACATTGGCAACAAACTGTTTGAGATTAACTCCATTACAAAGACTAGAGGCCACCACCTAAAGTTGGTGGAGAAAAAATTCCAGCACAATGGGCGAAGAGGGTTCTTTACAGTAAGAGCGGTTAAGGTCTGGAACTCACTGCCATCGGCAGTGTAGATTTGTTCAAGAAACGTTTGGACAATTTCTTGAGGGACCGTAATATCCAGGGATACCAGTATCCCTAAGAATGAGATGATGTGTGGACCTATATGGGTTGGACTTGATGGACGTATGTCTTTATTCAACCCCAAATACTATGTAACTATGTTGTCATCTTATCTGATGGAAGCATCTACCATTATAACCTTGACATCACACTGACAATGACAGGTCCTGATCCCGACATCTCAATGGTGTGGACAATGAGAAGAACGATATGCAGGCACAAATGAGATATATACTTTTTTTTTCTTGAAATACCAGGAGATGGATTCAAACAGAGGCCTCTAGGTAGCTGGATGTCACGATTGGAGACATTTATCATTGTCGGCGTACATTTTGCGCATAAAAACTTGTTGCCCCAGAGGTCACTTGCACTCACACTCTGCCTATTCCATGCAACAATGCCTACCCCCCGTGACCTTTCCCGTTGGGAACATTTATGCATGATAGCAGCAAAAAAGGCTATATTAACAAGTTGGCTCACTCCCTCCCCCCCTCTTTAACGTCCTTGAAAGACCTACTACACAAGCTATTGTCACTACCGGTAGATAAATTGGACGCACATCTCAATCAATCTCAGACGGCAAAGTTCTTCCTCACTTGGACCACGTTTCTAGTGTCTGAACTAGACACAGGACGACTTAAAGAGGTGATGTCCTTATTCCAAAACACGAAATGGTATCTCACCTCTAAGGCCAATGGCTCTCTGGGGGCACTAGATGTCCTTTAACGCTCCAACCTATGGCCCATACACTAATACTGCAACAATTCCATTTGCAATCTCCAAGTCCTAGCCCTGTATTGTGTTCCTCACCCTGCCGGCCACCTACGTTATGAATCTTGTGAAATGATTGTAATCCTGTTTGACACTGTTATGAATCTACAGTTAATTGACTGTTCTCATTTATTGTTATCATTCCTGTAAGTATGACCTAATTTATCCTATTGTGGATTGACCTGTTTGTTCAACGCAAAAAACAAAACTTTTAATAAAGATCACATGCTGAAAAAAAAAACTTGTTGCGCCACACATATTGGTTACATAATGTATTATGTAGCTGCAATACACGTTTCTGGATCTCTCACTCTTCTAATGTGTTGCAATGTGTGGACAGGTTCTTCTTTTGTTATGAGCATGTCGCATAGAGATATGTTTATTTTATTACACTATTAGGCATGTTTCTAAAGCTGTGAATGTGACATTCAATAAACATTCACTACAGGTTAATCTTGCTAGTGTATATGTTTTAATATACACTAGATTTTTTTACCAGGATCACCAGACTATAAACCGAATGAAGTAGGATGGACTGGTGCAGTACAAGAATGTCTGTATGAAAATAATAACTACTCAAAAGGTAAACAATGCTTCTTGTATGCATCTAAAAGTTTAATTTTTATTTTTGAATTGAGTTCATTATTAATATATAGCAATTTATTGCAGTTATTTCTACTTTAGCTAAAAGTATATTCCATGAAGTTGAAGGAATATGTATTTTCCACAAGACAGATAAAATGATTGTCAATCTGATGGATTTATGTATGTTTCCTCACCACAGACACTGATAGGGCTGTTGCTTCAGGAGCGAGCAATCCACCAGAGCACAAGAAGTTCCTGATCCTGCCCCATTGTAGGTAATGAAGTGCAGTGTACAGTCATTGTGGAATGTGGACCCTGCAGGCTTTAACACATTGCTGAGTACTGTACAAGCTCTTCTCAGCTGCTATGTCAAGCAATAAAAACAAAACAGAGTGAGACATTGTGTCTTTTGCAACAGCTAAAAAAAAAATTTTTCTTGCATTCTTATTATTTTCTTCTTCCTGGGCATTGTACATTTTGAATTTATTTCCACTTGAATCACATTGTAACCACCAGAAAATATAGCAATTATTGGCCTTATTTATGAACCTGAAGGAGGAACTGCAATGGACTGAGTTTCCCCACAGCAACCAATTAAATGCTCCCTGCCAATTTCCCCTGGACTAGGAGGATCTGATTGAATGCTGTGTGACAATTCCACCCTCATAAACTTCCATGAATGAGGCCCCACGAGGATTAAACAAACTTGAATACAGAACTTGTGAGCATTTTAAAATAAGAATACCTTTGCCTAGAGAGACACTTTTACTTTTACCTAGATTACTTTTTTTGAAGGGAATATTATTTTCTTTTGTCCCTGCCCTAATAAAGACACATAGAGGGGAATGTATTAAAACTGGAGCAGACAAAATCTGGAGAAGTTGCCAAAGAAAACCAATCAGCTTCTCTTTTCAGTTTGTTCAGTCAAGCTTTGACAATGAAAGAGAGATTCTGATTGGTCATCATGCACAACTGCTCCAGATTCTGCCTGCTCCAGTTCTGATAAATTCCATTCAGAATAGGTTAGTGATATATACAATCTGCTGATGAGTGCACACACGTATAGAAATAAAATACATGTTACAGTTATAAATTAGACAATATTGTAAATATACACCTTTTAATTTAACCACCTCCCGACCGGCTGTTTTAACAAAACTGCCGGCCGGGAGCTCTCCAGATCTGAGCGGGTGTCTGCCTGTGCAGCGATGCCTGTTAACATGCAAGCGATCCGCCGGCTATAGAGCCGGCGGATCGCTTGTATGGGGTGCCGATCCGTGTGTCCTCCCCCCTCCACTCTCCCCCTCTCCCGCTGTCACGCTGGTCCCGGGCTCCGCTGTGCCCAGTGCGAGCCCGGGACCAGCATAGTGCCTCCCTGACAGGGGATCGGAGGGAGATCGGTACACAATGTGATAGCAATAAAGTTAAGTAAAAAAAAATAGGATTTTTTTTTAAAGTTTTCAAAAAAAAATTAAAGTTACACATAAAAAAAACATAGAGGTCTATTCACTAAGCTGCCATAGGCAGGCGAATGAATGACCGACCTAAAGCCAAGTGAGCCGAACGCTGTTCGGCTATTCACTTCAGGCTGGTACGGCTGATTCCAGCCGTATATCGGCTGAAATCAGCCATACATCGGGTGGCTTCGTGTAGCTTCGGGCCAACCCGAAGTGCAGAAGGAGTTCGACTCAGCCGATCCAACTTCTGGATCGGCTAAGCCGAACCTCCGGCAGGCTACTCGCTGCTGTTCGATCTATTCTTATAGATGCCGAACAGCAGTGAGTAAATAGCCGAATGCCGCTCGGCTGTTCTGCTCGGTCCCTCTGTGGGACCGAGCAGAACAGAAAAATAGTTTAAAAAGTACAAAAAAATAAATAGAAAACAATTGTGCGGTGCTAGCAGTGACAGCTGTCTCCGCCCAACTGTTTTCTATTGGCCGGCAGTTCTGTTGCCGTCAAAAAAAAAAAAAAATTTCGCCATAGGAATGCATTGCTAGATTTCAATTTGCAATAGCCAATAGCAAACAAGCTATTGCACCTGCCCTCTGCTGCTGTCAATCACTAGAGGGGACCTGATGGAGAACTGCAGGTCCCCTCTGCTGATTGACCGCAGCAGTGGGCGGGTGAAATAGCCAGTTTGCTATTGGCTATTGCAAATTGAAATAGCCAAAAGGCAGGGCTTGATAAATTTGATGGTGTCTCACCAGTCAGTCAAAAATTTCACCAGTCAGCATGACCGGACTATAGCCTTGCAATTTATGTTAAAAATTTTGGGGGACAGATAGAGCTTTCTTTTGGTGGTATATAATCACCACGCGGGGGGGGGGAATTATTATTTTTTTTACTAAATAATTTAATAAGTACCATAAATATACAAAAAAAACAAAAAAGTTCCCCTACGTTATGTTATAAAACATTTATTCTTACCCATATTTTTAGTAAAACATAAAAGTCGGGGTCACGTCGGGTAAATAGACACCAAACATGTCAAACCAATCGCGTGCGCCTGCAAAATCGCAAAAAACGCCCATAGGCGACGATTAAAACGCTTTTACTGTTCATCAGTTTAGTGTTATCAGTGATTAAAGGAGAACTATGGGGTTAGGA
>NW_017306704.1:16636-22835 GCF_000935625.1 Nanorana parkeri
GGTACGGCTGATTCCAGCCGTATATCGGCTGAAATCAGCCATACATCGGGTGGCTTCGTGTAGCTTCGGGCCAACCCGAAGTGCAGAAGGAGTTCGACTCAGCCGATCCAACTTCTGGATCGGCTAAGCCGAACCTCCGGCAGGCTACTCGCTGCTGTTCGATCTATTCTTATAGATGCCGAACAGCAGTGAGTAAATAGCCGAATGCCGCTCGGCTGTTCTGCTCGGTCCCTCTGTGGGACCGAGCAGAACAGAAAAATAGTTTAAAAAGTACAAAAAAATAAATAGAAAACAATTGTGCGGTGCTAGCAGTGACAGCTGTCTCCGCCCAACTGTTTTCTATTGGCCGGCAGTTCTGTTGCCGTCAAAAAAAAAAAAAAATTTCGCCATAGGAATGCATTGCTAGATTTCAATTTGCAATAGCCAATAGCAAACAAGCTATTGCACCTGCCCTCTGCTGCTGTCAATCACTAGAGGGGACCTGATGGAGAACTGCAGGTCCCCTCTGCTGATTGACCGCAGCAGTGGGCGGGTGAAATAGCCAGTTTGCTATTGGCTATTGCAAATTGAAATAGCCAAAAGGCAGGGCTTGATAAATTTGATGGTGTCTCACCAGTCAGTCAAAAATTTCACCAGTCAGCATGACCGGACTATAGCCTTGCAATTTATGTTAAAAATTTTGGGGGACAGATAGAGCTTTCTTTTGGTGGTATATAATCACCACGCGGGGGGGGGGAATTATTATTTTTTTTACTAAATAATTTAATAAGTACCATAAATATACAAAAAAAACAAAAAAGTTCCCCTACGTTATGTTATAAAACATTTATTCTTACCCATATTTTTAGTAAAACATAAAAGTCGGGGTCACGTCGGGTAAATAGACACCAAACATGTCAAACCAATCGCGTGCGCCTGCAAAATCGCAAAAAACGCCCATAGGCGACGATTAAAACGCTTTTACTGTTCATCAGTTTAGTGTTATCAGTGATTAAAGGAGAACTATGGGGTTAGGAATTTTCCCCATATTTCTCCTTAGGGTAACGGGAGGACACAAATTAGCGTCCTGCCGTCACCCTAAGCTCAGTATACTGAGAGGTGTGTATGTGGGGGGCGGGGACTTAAAAAAAGTTTAAAAAAACACACAACTTTATTGCTATTACATGGGGGGCTAAGAAACCCCCTATGGGATAGCCTATTTACATGACAGGTCCTCTTTATGGGGACATCTCCATGACCCCTAATGTCACCTAGGGACCTCCAGAGAAGCTGATGAAGCAGAGATCGGCTTCATCAGCTTCTCTAGCTGGAGAGTGACACAGCATGCAGGAAATATACATCACTTCCTGCATTCGGGGACTGAGAGGAGATCAAAGGGAGTTTGTGTACTGAACTCCCTTTGATCGCTTGACTGTAAAGCTCCCGGCCGGCCGTGTAATTACAACGGCCGGCCGGGAAGCTGCTCGTTGGGCTCCACCGTCCTCTCGTCACAGATGAGTGGATTTTTCAAGCCCTGCCACTAGGAATCTAGCAATGCATTCCTATGGTGAAATTTTTTTTAATTATTATTATTCTGACGGCAGCCAATGGCTCCATGTCAGAATAAAAAAAAAAGAAAAAGCAGGGAAAGTTTTACTCTGCTCGGTCGAGCATAGTAAACCTTTCTTGGAAAAAGTGTTTCTCTCCTGGTCAGCCGGGAGCGGGAGACTCCCGGAGCGCCCGGGAGAGTTTGCTGTCTGGAGATAAGTGTCCCTGGTTAGCTGGTAACTAGGGACGCTGATCTCTCTGCAAGTGGCCGGAGCCAGCCATGAGATGACGGCTGGCTCTGCCCAGCTGTCAGAAACAGGCTGTCGGCCTGAGCCGCTCGGCCAACTTCGGGAGCTGTACGGGCTATAGGGAATAGACCATAGAGCAGCCCTTCGGTTCTACTGAACCGAAGGGGTCCTGGTGCCAAAGCTAGCCGAAGGATCAGCCGAAGCTACGGCTAGATCCTTCTGCTGCTTCGTGAATAGACCCCACAATTTTTTTTTAAAGTCCCCACCCATATATGCACGCATGCAATAATTATAGGGCCATCAATCACTGACAACACTAAACTGATGAGTGGTAAAAGCTTTTAAAGCGTCGCTTACGGTCAATTTTGGGTATGGTAGTTTTCTGCGATTTCACGGGTGCGGGCAATTTTAAAGCTTGACATGTTTGGTGTCTATTTACCCAACGTGACTCCGTCTTTTATATTTTACCTAAAAATTGGATAATAATAATTGTTTCCTAACATAATGTAAAAAAAAACTTTTTGTTTTCAAAATTTTCAGTAATTTGTCCTCAATATAGTAAAAAATAAAAACCTGTAGTGTTGATTATATACCACAAAAAAAGAAAGATCTACCTGTCCCCAAAAAAATGGTATTAAATTAATTTCAGTACAGCGTTGCATGACGGAATAAATGTCAGTCAAAGTACCGCAGTGCTGAATACTGAAAAATGGCCTGGACAGGAAGGGGGTGTAAATACCTGGTCTTCAAGTGGTTAAAATGTAACTTGATTTTCTTATAATTTGTAGTAAATGGAAGGTGAAAGGTAAAACTATCACTTATTTATGTGTTATTTATTAACCACCTAGTCCTATTTGCCTGCTCTTGAAATATAGTTGGTATCCAGTTCAAAGTGTTCATACAGTATGTTGCCTTTTTATTCCACTGAGGTCTTCTATATGTATCTAAGGTGGTTTGTGGCATATTCACATAGTCAAGCACAATATGAGAATTCCAAGCATGTGCAATGAATACCTCAAGAACTAAATTGTTTTTTTTTTTTTTCATGTGTTTTGAGGTGCATTGCCATTCATTCTCAATGACACCCCAATGCACATAAACAATAAGAACACATACAACTATAGCACTCCACAATACAGATGTGAATGCTATGAGCATTGGCATGCTGTACTGGAAATAATAGTGCATCATTCCATGCATAGAGGTACACTGAATGAAAATTTAAAGTAAGTTGACTGACTTATAATAGCGGGTTTCAATGCATTGAGAGTTGTGATTGGACCCCAAATTAAACGCATTTTCCAGATTTGACAAAAAATGTGAGAGGATCTTTTAGGACACTGAAAGGTAAACCAGGATTCCACCATGCTAATTAGCATCTCCCCATATTAATCCAGTATTTCCACGTTCATAAAGTAGGACCTCCACTATGTTAAATTGGGACCTCAAGGCTAAACCTCAGAACCCCACCATGCCAAATTAGATCTGCACCATGGTAATCTGGGTTCTCTACGTTAAACCAAGATCTTCACCATGGTAAACCAACCATGTTGCTAAACTGGAATGTCCACTATTATAAACTGGGGTCTCCACTATGCTAAAACTGAGGTCTTCACTATCTTATACTGCTAACATTTTAAACCATACTAAATTAATGACAACTATCTGTGCAGATTAAAAATTTAGAAAGTGGCTTCTGCAGCGCTTAGGACTGTTTTGTATTTTATTTAATTCCATTTAGTTATGGCTTGGAAACCCAAAGCTTTGTGTTGAAAACGGGAAATTCCCTTTAAGTCTGAAATCATATAAGTTGCCCTTCTTAGATATTTCTGAAGAGCCTGAAAATACAGTACGATAGCTAAAATGTTACCATTAACCCACGTATGGCACCATCTTCACTTGTAAAGTCCATGTTGGAATGTAACGGGCCTGCATGTCCGCTGGTGTGCACTGTGAAGGAAGCGGTGTAATGTGCTGATTACATTGCATCGCACTGTTTACCTTTTTTTTACTTTATTGACCTGTGATGAAGTGCATTGCAGCATGCCACAAAGTACTACATTTCTACTTTTTTAAGCGCACCCCACGCCATCGTAGGACACAAGGCAAATTTCCTTGTCTGTGTGATGGGGAGGGCAGGTGCTAGGATTCTTGCCTATAACTGGACCAGCGCTGACTCGCCGCTGCTCTCCCGCACCGAAGGTAAGTGAAAAAAGACAAAAAACATAGCGCAAACATTGGGGCACATCGGGGCATTTTGACAAGTACAAGTACTTGTCAAAATGCCCTGTTTTTTCCGCCCTCACCCTGCAGCGCCTTGCGGTAGCACCGGGCCTGGTGATAGGACTGCCTTAGGCAAGGCTGCGCAGCCCAATACATCTGGTGTGAATGGGCCCTAAACTGAACCTGTCAGCTTTTTTAAAGCCCAACACCAGCAGTGTAATTCACAAAAGGGTGAAGAGAAGGCAGGAGAAGTGAACAATCAAGGCCAAAATAGTTGATTTGGAAAAATTCTCTAATTCAGCTCACTTTCCAGTTCAGCTATGTTGTCCTAGATTGTTCACTTCTTCGGCCTTCTCCAAACTCTTCACCCTTTTGTGAATAACCCTGTTATCAGCTATATCCAAAATGTGGAGGGAGCACTTCTTATTGCTGTTCAGACAAACCCTTGTATATAAATACCTCATAAAGGAACATACGACTAAAGCAAATTAATTGCACATTATGGGGCTGATACTGATGATTTTTAAATCAGACCCTCAGTGTGTTCATTCTGTAAAAGTAAATCACAGTAACGTGCACCCTTGGTGTATAGTATATACTGCAGCAGTTTTAGGTCAGGTTGATTGCAGATCTCCAGTAGGTTTTTTTTTGTTTACGGTCTGTGACTTGTACAGCTCTAGGGACCTCTAGTGGAATATTTAAATATTGTTTATTTTTCTGATGAAATGGTTGCAGTACCCAATCCAATCAGTATTTAGTAAGTCAGTGAGAAGAGCAGTGTGATGTTATTTGACACAAAACAATCAAATGCTCCCATTTTATCAGCTTAGAGAAGTCATAGCAATGAAAGCTGATTGGTTGGTACCCCCATGCAGGAACCAATTTGGTTATCATTTGGGCATTAGGTGACCAGTAGTATCTGTGAATCTTATTCTTTTTTTTTTTAAATTGACAATTTTTATTAAATTTTTCAGACAAAGGTGATACAAACAGCTTCGTGACATTATGATAAAACATTGCCAGACCTCCGGTGGGATCCTGGTTTAACAAAACAAGTATAAGTATAAGGAATAGACACACCATGGATGCTAATGCGTATAACATTTTGACTATACCGTATCAAATCAGCGCCAATGTATTTACTTATTCACAGCTAATATGTCTAACCAGGTAGTCTCTTGTCTGCTATATTTATGTACTGCTGATAAGTTCCCATATCCGGTCGGCCCGGTAATCGTATATGCGTAACCAGTTTGCATCAAAGTTCAGAAGAAATTAGGAAAGCAAGTATATAGAAAGTAGAAGAGTAGAAGAAGAACAAAACAAAATTGAACTGCCACATTCCTCTATATAGTTTCAATAAAATAACAATAAAGTAGTGTAATGGTTCGGGTCTGGACGTTCCCTTTTCCGGTATTCTTTGTCGCTATGAACTCCTGGGTTGTCTACTACCCTCATCTATTCCTACACGTATTTTTTTTTAGTAGGTGAGCCCGTGGAGCTGGAGGACGAGGAAGGGGATGCTTCACCCCTCTGATTAGATCCACTCGGGGTGTCGGCTAAGTGGTCGCCTCGTGTGGTTTGTATACGAGGGCCCGGCGGCGCCATTTTGTTTAGATGCCGGTCGGCGGCTTCGTGGGGATCGAAGAAGTTTTTAATGGTCGCCGGCTGACCTTGTTTTTTCCCCATTTGTCTCGTCGACTTGGAGGGTCTGCGGTGTCCATGCCTGGTCATTTTGATCACTGGGAAGGGCAGTTATACAGCTCTATGTTGTAGCTCTGGACGGAGCACTCAGGAAGCACGTCTCTCTCAGTCCGCCATCAAGCCACGCCCCCCGTGAATCTTATTCTTATCCCACCTTTTATAAGTGTAACTCCACCTTTTCTCAGATGAAACAATTACAAGTGAACAACTGTATATAAACTATACTAGATATCATCAATAGTAGGAAGGGGATTAATATAACCAGGGTGTGTGGTATAAAAATCATGTTGTAGCATTGATTTTAATGGTTTTTACTTTGTTATTAATAAAATTAAGGAATTTTACAAACTGTGAAAAGTTTGTGACTGGGTATCTAAAAAGTCTGTTTACCTTCTATTTATCCATATCGAGTGAAACTCTCCCTATCTCTCTCTGTCTCTCTCTGTCTCTCTCTGTCTCTCTCTCTCTCTCTCTCTCTCTCTCTCTCTCTCTCTCTC
>NW_017306704.1:23326-78819 GCF_000935625.1 Nanorana parkeri
TACTATGTAAACTGCAAGCAATGTTGGCAAATGTTTTTGATTTGAGAGAAGATGATGTTTGCTTAACAATAATTTTTCTAAAAAAATAATGAATAAGTAAAGGGGGCCTTTTATTGTTGTTATTATTACTGCCTGATTTTTTTTATGGAATAAGAAAAGCTGCAGCGCTTGCATCCTTTTAGGCATGGATGAATCTTAATAATAACAAAAATAAAGCTCCAGTTGCAGGGAATGCCTGCATTTTAATTTCTAGAACAGGGTAGACTTCTAGGAAAACCAAACAAAAAAACAAAATTAGATCTCTGGCAGAGTTCAGAGTATACCCAAAAGGTATACAAAATGCTTCCAGAATGTCATACTGCTTGCAAGAGAATTTTTGACAGTTTAAGGTGACACTAAACTCAGGAGATAAATCTTAAAAATGCATTCAAGTACCTTAACTATTATCAAAAAATGTATCTATTTGTGTATCACTCGGCTGTAGAACCTCAAATCATCTCTGAATTGGTGCTGACATTGTCCTTCCTTCTGGAGGGTGGCTACTTTTGTTCCCCATGGTCTCTGTGTGTGTTGTAAAGTAGCCACCAACCTCACTCCCGTGATAGACTATAATCTCAATGCCAATTAGTAAACTAAACCTGAGATTGTAGTCCATCACAGGAGTGAACTTGGAGCGGTGACTACTTTACAACACACACAGGGAGCATGGGGAACAAAAGTAGCCACACTCTAGGAGGAAGGACAGTGCCACCATGAATTCAGAGATGATTTGAGGATCTACAGCCGAGTGATACACAAATAAGACACTTTTTTGTTAATAGTTAAGGTAATGGAATATATTTTTAAAGATTTAATTCCTGAGTTTAGTGTCACTTTAAATGCAGTAATAGATGAATGATTGTAAGTTTTGCTGAGTGCTGTGTAAAGGGTCTCAATAGAACCAAGTGCTGGTGCATCTAGAAGAACCCCTGATTGTAGGGTTACCCTAGTGGGTAAGGGATGGGGGGTTATAAGATCAGTCTAATATTGTCAGGGCTTAGATGTCCCCTTAAAGGAGAACTATGGGGTTAGGGCTTTTCCCCATAGTTCTCCTAAGGGTAACGGGAGGACACAAACTAGCATCCTCCCGTCACCCTAAGCTCAGTATACCGCAAACTACAGCTCGCGGTATACTGAGACGCCGCAGCTGAAACGGATCCCGACAATTATGTCTGGATCCACCCAGCTGCGTGAGTGACAGCTGGCTCTGCCTATCTAGAGGCAGAGACAGCTGTACCCGCCCCCTCCCCGTCCGTTCCGCCAGTCAGCGCTGGAGAATCGGAGCGGGCAATCCAATCCCTCACCTGTCATGGCTCTGTGCCGTGACAAGATCGATAAGTGAGCGAACGCCGGTATGTGTTCGCTCACTTCCCGATCTACTGAGCCGACCTCAGCGGTGTATTTACAAATGCTGCTGCCCTAGGCAAAACAGAAACGCCGCAATCTCCGCAAATCTCCTTAAGAAATAATTTTTTCCTGGTTATCCTGCTGATCCAGTTTCAATATTTTCAGGGTAACCAACCCAAAACAAGTATTCAGTTCAGATTTGCTTACTCCATTGGATGCCTGCCCGTTTCAGGTCACTGAAGTCAGCAGGTCACTGAAGGCAGCAAACATATTTCTCTCAGTACAGTTTTCCTTTAAAGTCCTTTTTAATTACAAGCAAGCTAAAAGCAATTTAGTGTTATGGTGTTATTTATTTACTTGATAGCGATTACATATTATATAAAGAATAGAAAAACATTTACATCAGTCCGTTCCCAGGAGTAACCTATAGTTAGTTTTCTTGCCAAGTCAAAACCATAGGGAAATAGACTTTTGTAACCAAGAGCAAATTCAGAGTAGATTAACCTTTAAGTGTGTTCTCAGAGAGAAAATGCAGAAAGTGGAGGACACAAACACAGAAGAACATGGGAAATTATCTTAAGGCTCAGCTCTAAAAGCTTACTTTGAAGTCTTATAATAACAAATTAAATACAGTGATCAGAGACATTGTGAAAAGGAATTATAATTATAAATCATATCCAGAGATTGTCTGCTGCTTGGAGGCTCAGAAGGACTTCTACACATAGAAGGTCATCTTAGGTTTTGTCTTTTTTTTTTCTTGCCAAGTTGGTTTCATTTTCTTTGATGTGCATTTTTACATAAATGAATGTATTATAATACCGTAATAGGGTCCCAGGTTCTAATCCCAGTTAGGAAGCCATTTCTGATTGAACTGGTCTGCAGAAAATCTAGGGGAATGTAAACAATAAATATGTGAACACCTTCTTGCACTTTTGGTTGCAAACATCTTTTTGTCAAATTGATCATGCGTATCCAGTGTTCTTGAACGTGGCACTTGTAAATGTTATTTTGGGATTCTGACTTTGTAACCAATTGTCTGTTATTGTATTTGTGAGGGTATGACATGCAAATGCTACCAACTCTGGCTAAACGTTTGGGGACGTCTGACCTTCACACCTTCTTAAACATCCCATTCCAAAACCATGAGTCAAGATTTTGGAGTGTGCCTGCGGGAATTTGTGCCTTGTTCTTTAAGCCAAAACAGCGTTTATGATGTCAGGTACCAATATATCCCAAAAGTGTTCAGGTTAGGGCTATGTGCAGGCAATTCAGGTTACTCCACACCAAACTCATTAAACTATATCTTCATTGGCCTACCTATTTACACAGAGTAATAGTCATTTTGGAACAGAAAAGGGCTTCACCAAACCATTGCCACAAGCCTGGAAATGCACAATTGCCTGAAGTGTCTTTGTTGGCTGCAGTACAACATTTTCTGCCATGTGGCCGAATCTTCATTAAATATTGAAACACAAAAAAACGAAACAAAACCACCACTATGTAGCCACTCAATGCATGTTTATTACTGAAACCTGTGTTTTGCATGCACTAAAACCATAATTAAAGAGTATTTATGGTCAAAAAGTAAAAATAAATATGTATTTCTATATTGAATTTTCATCCCACCCCTAATAACCATATAAATCTAGAAGTTTATAAACTTACTTACTAAAGATGCCCAAAGGATGTACTTCCTCAATGCACTGACACAATTTCATTCAGCCCTGTGAATATAAACTTTCTTGTCACAACTCACAGCCTGCCTTTTGAACTACAACTCAACTGAACAATGTAACATTATCATTGCTTGCAGGAAGCAATGCATTATGGGTGATGTAGTCTTGAGAAATTGAGATTGCATCACATCAAGCAGCAGGGAAATAGACGCAAAGACACACTGGGAATCCCGGAAGTTGGTGAAAGTGATGGGCAGACGGAAGGCAGCACTCACTACATAAAAGGGATTTGTTCAGGTAAGCTTTGATTGCATTATCAAAAGCAACTCTAGTATGTATTCCTATTAAATCCTAGATGTTATACCAGGATAGTAGATACTGGGAATGAAGTTGTTGAACTCTGATATAATTTCAATGACCTCTAGAGGGCAATGTTGCATTTAATTTGGAGATATTGTACAGGCGCTGCAGACTGACACAGCAGTCCAGAAATCAAAGCATGTACACAAAAGTCAGAGCAGAGTTTCTCATTCAGTTGAACATGTACCGTTAGAGGTAGATCTGACAAGTATGGGCAGGAAAGGTTATCTCTGTACATTGGATTAACCTGCAAATATATATTTTTGCTCAAGTTCTACTTTAAAAAATATATATAATACGGGGCACATACACATCTCTTTAATGGCTGCTGCCACTCTGGCAACAATTCAGCTAAGCCTTGTGATGTTACTCTGTGTCACACACGCCATCTTGAATTGCAGGGTCCTCTAAATATGTTTGAAAATTTTTTTTTTTTTACAGATGAATACTAAGAATGTCACCCAACAATGTTTTGAATGAGTTATCTATCTGTGATAACCACCTTCTCCTAGTCGAGTTCAAGAAAGAGATTTATTGCTAATATGGACCATAGTACAAGCTGGGTGTACAATCTCTTTACATTTTCCAGCAACTATATTAGGCTACATTATTTGGTGTAAATGGAATGGATTGTTTATGTAGGCCCTCATGAGGGTTGCTACCCGCTGTGTGGTTTATGTATTGAACCACAGACAAAACAAATGTCTAAGCCTCTGACATTGTTGAGGTATTGTATTGTGCCCACCTGTGTCTGTTTTAACAACAGTAGAAGTCGCTGGATTCTGTCACCATGCTGGTTAAAGCCCATCTCCAGACAAAGAAAAAAATTATGTTTGTAGTGGGGCTACACCGCACTGTAAGGGTAAGTGCTATTTTTTTACAAGTTGACTCAAATAAACCTGTTTTACTTATCTGATCCCGGCTCCCACGATGGTCAGTGCTCACTTCTTCTCCCCCTCTGCTTTTACTAATTACCGTATATACTCGAGTATAAGCCGAGATTTTCAGCCCATTTTTTTGGGTGAAAAGTGCCCCCCTCGGCTTATACTCGAGTCAGCGCCAGCGCGTCATCTTACTTACCTCGCCGAAAATACATGTGCACCTAAAAATATTAGTCCTGCAAATGACGTTTAACCCCTTCGTGACGGGAGACGTACACTGTACGTCCCGCCACAAAGTGCCTATATGACTGGCCACGTACGCTGTACGTGACCAGCTAGTTAAGGCTCTGTAATGCTGGTAACCGCTGATTCTCAGCTGTTACCAGTCGTTAATGAATGCCTCAGTATTGAGACATTCATTGATGAAATAGTTAAGCTTTTGTAAAAGCTTATTTCTTTAATTAATGAAAGAATGAAGCCGTTACATGCAAATACGGGATCGCTAAATAGACATCCCGTATTTGACAGCTGAAAATAGCAGAGAGGTAGCAGAGTGACTCACTTCTCTGCTATTTGTTTTGACAGCTCGATAGCCCGATGTTTATGATACATTTCAGGCACAGTGTTACAATGTATCTCTGTGCCTGAAATGTATCACTTCTGATCGTCTAGGGACGATCAAAGACCTTTAGTGAGATTTGATTCTGACATGCTGTCAGGATCAGTCTCTAAGGTTATTATTAGCTGTTCCTAAGTTTGGAGCAATCTAATAAAAGCCAAAAATTAAAAAAGTGAATTTATCAAACAGTTACTTTTTTTTTTTTACAAAGTGTAAAGTGTAAAAAAAAAAAATAAGGAGTAAAAAAAATTAAGAAAATAAAAATTATATATAAATATATTTTTTTATACTATAATTATTATACAAAAATAATAATAATCAAAACTTGTGAAAAAAGTGTTTTCTTCTAGTTTTTTCCCCTCATTTTTTAATATTTTGTTCAAACTAAGTGAGGCGTTAGGTACACATGTTAGATATAATTATAAAGCCCTATCTGTCCTCTAAAAAACAATATATAATATGTGTGGGTACATTTAGTAATAAAGTATATTACTGCTGTGGAAGAATCACACAGCAAAAATGTAAAAAGTGTGTCAGTCATTTATGAACAGAAACTGAAAACTAGCTCAGTCATGAAGGGGTTAAACAGACATGTCTAATTAGTTTTTGTTGTCTCGTGGTGCTAATGGTTGCCGTCAAACACTCCACCCGCTGTTAAGTGATTCAAAGGGGGTTATTCACAGAGGAGCCGAAGGATCCAGCCTTAGCTTCAGCTGATCCTTTGGCACCCTTCAGCCGCCGCTCTTCACTATAGCCCATACAGCAGCTGAAGGCGTGCAAGCGGCTCAGCCGAGCCAAAGGCATTTGCTTCAGTTCGACTAAGCCGAAGTAACAGCCAAATTCGAGG
Organism: Nanorana parkeri; assembly: GCF_000935625.1. Lineage (NCBI taxonomy): Eukaryota > Metazoa > Chordata > Amphibia > Anura > Dicroglossidae > Nanorana > Nanorana parkeri. Next base: position 29,096 of record NW_017306704.1, read on the forward strand.
TGAACGGCCTGCCGAAGGCTGGCCTTTTGCCCTGCAAATGACAGCTGGGCTCCGCCCAGTTGTAATGACAGATTAGCGTCTCCAAATGACCTGGGGACGCTGAACTGTCAATAAACAATTACAACTGGGCGGAGCCGGCCGTGACGTCATGGCCGACTCCGCCCAGTTGTTATTCATTGGCCGGGACCCACTAGAAGACTCTAGCAGGTGCCAGCCAATAGGAAACAGTTGGGCAGAGCTAGCTATCGCTGCTAGCTCTGACCAATTGTTTTTTTTCTTTTTAAAAAAATCTTTATTTATTTTTTTATTTTAGTATTTATTTGCATTGAAAAAATATTTTTTTACCTTTTTTTTCTACTTTTTTCACTATTTTCTACGCTGCTTTGCACCACGGAGGTAACAAGCAGAATAGCCGAGCCGACAGCTGCTCGGCTGCATTCGGCTATTCACTCACTGCTGTTTGGCCCCTGGAGCTTCAGCTCAGCCAATCCAGTTGTTGGATCGGCTGAGTCAAAGTCCTTCTTCCAAGGCAGGCGATGTATGGCTGAAATCAGCCGTACTGAGCCTGAGTGAATAGCGGAACGTTGTTCTGCTCCCTTCACTTCGGCTTTGTTATTTAGTTGGCTGCCCCTTTGGCAGCTTTGTGAATAACCCCCCAAGGTCTGTAACACAATTTTGAGGGGTTGCTCATCCAAGGGCTCTGGGGCTTCCATCACGTACATATAAAACAAAAAAGAACAGAGCGCCACCTCCGTGTGTAAAATCTTTTATTTAAATTAATATTTTTTTATTTTTTTTATCAAAAGTAGTTTCAGTCATTTAATGTAGAGCCAAAGGAAATCTCACCGCTCCAAAAAGCTGCCATCAGGACTCCCCAGGTGCTGGTCTAATAGGTGCGTCTCCACCTTGAAATGCAGTAGTATATGAACAGGCCGCACTATACAGAGAATTCATATACTTCAGACTTTATTGAAATTCACAGTAAATCCAGTGTAACAGTGGATAAAGGTGTATACAGCAGCAAATACTAGCACCGCAACCCCCCAACCAGCTACAACCTCTCACATGTTTCACCCGTAGGCTTATTCATAGAGGTAACAAATACAGACCAGTATCTCACTTAAATGTGTTCAAAAACTCCAATCAGCCAATCCAATCAGCCAAATAGCCAATAAGGGCTCACAAGGCACAGTGCCCTATGTGGGATGCCGAACACACAAACTGCCGATGTTCGAGTCAAACTCACGTTCAGCTCGAACATCGAGCCCAACACTAATGAGAACCCTTTTGATTGGCCAGCTTTCAATCTTATACCCTGCTCCCTGTGAAGGCAAGCTATGATTCTGAGAAAGGGCGCATGCCCCTGAAACATGTCAATCTAGTTGACTGCGGCCGGTGGATGGTGATGTGACCGGAGGCAGCTGTGATATGTAGTCGGGGTGAAATTATCTTGGGTAGACCGACAGTGTGGCCCTTGGCCTTTTGACAAGCGTGATGAAAACATTTGTTTGTGAGTACATATACCTTTAGTTTTTTTCATTTAAATAAAAGATTTTACACATGGAGGTGGCGCTCTGTTCTTTTTTGTTTTATTTTTCTAATTAGTATTCCCAGCGTGACTTTGGAGGCATTTCATGGTTAAATTTACAATTAAAGTATTTGTACAGTCATTAAAACAGAACTCTGGAAAATGACAGTAAATGCATTGCTATGAAAGAAGTCTGGCGCCTGCCATCTCCATTAGATATAATCAGTGTTGTATCAAAGACAAATAGAGAAGCCCAGTTAAAATAAAATAATGTAGAAGAGGAAGAGAAGAATTTGTACGCTGCAGAAAGTTAAGGAAGATATCTCATGTCAATATATTTTTGCTTTCATTGACATGATATCTATCTATCTATCTATCTATCTATCTATCTATCTATCTATCTATCTATCTATCTAATACAGTATATCTATCTATCTATCTTCTAACTATCTATCTATCTATCTATCTATCTATCTATCTATCTATCTATCAGGAGGCCAGAAACTCATTGGCCTTTTATACACACACACTGATTACATGCAAACAGATCACAGGTCAGGATGGTTCCCTTTAATAGCCATTCACACCCCTTTGTGTCAACCTGTGTGCATGTTATCAGGCCAAAATCACCAGGGTATGTAAACTTTTGATCAGGGTCATTTGGGTAGTTACTGTTGTCATTATGATTGGAAAAGAGTAAACACAGTTGATTGATAATAAATGGCTTCAGCCATACACTACTCATGAGTGACAGAAAGGTTTTCGTGTCATCATTCATATTCTTTGAAAAATGGCCAGGAAATCATAAATGCTGCCAGGGTATGTAAACTTATGAGCACAAGTGTATATATATACTGGCTTGTCTTTGAAGATGCAAGGTCCAGGATCATAATTTTTATCCTCCTTCCATTTGGTGGGTTCATATTGTGTGCCTGGAACCTCATAAGCGCATACTTGTTCCAGGTCAATGACTCATTAAGTAGTGAAGCAAGGTTCATACTGAAGGCTTCACAGCATGTATCTTCAACAACAAATCAGCAAAGGTGGCTCCAATAGTTCTGTCCTATTAGATTTTCTTTCAACTTACCATGAAGAGTCAGGTGCACATGAAGAATTTAAAACATGTTTGTTTCTCATTATTATTGTCTTTTCTGGTAGCCTATGAACACTGATAGATATATCAAACAGCAGCAGTGGAGAGGTTTAGAGGCTGCTGGGAGAAGACTCATGGGCTTTCTTTATTTGGTAGGACACCATTTCTCCACAGACAATGGACTTGCAAAATTTGCAGTCACTGATAGCACACAGCATTCTTATTTGAATGAAGCAGCCTAACTTAAAGTGTATGTCCAGCAACAACTTTCTTTTTTATTACTTTGGATAGAGTGGGGGAGGATTAGAACCCCTGTCTTTTTATTACCTCTATCCCTGTTTTCACTCACTTCTTGAAGCTAAAACCGTGATCACTCTATCCTGAAATGTAAACGAGTGCAAGCAGATGTGTGAATAGCCCTCAGGGTATATAGACAAGCAAAACAAATACAGTGCTAAGTGATTAACACATTCACGTTCACATTAGAACTATCCATAGAACTATCCATATCAAGTAAACATTTACAAAAAAGGAGATAATAGTTTATTCTCCACTGTGTAAATACAGTTCTGTTCTGTGCAAATCTTGACAAACGGTGCCTCCAAACCTTTGAAAGAGGCACACTCACCAGATGTGCAGGACACCTTAATATTAAGAAGGTCTTAAACACTTACAGGGTTATTCACAAAAGGGTGAAGAGTTTAGAGAAGGCAGGAGAAGTGAACAATCTAGGACAACATAGCTTATTTTGTGAATAACCCTGTTGGTATTTGATGAAAGGACACCTCCCAGTACACAGGATCTTTAGTAGCAACCTTAAGATGCTTAGGGAGTAGCAGTGGGGAAATCCTTCCTTAGCGCACCTCACAAGCCCAACAATAAGAGACAAAGAAAGAGGAATGCGTACATTGCGTCAATATATATTTTTTAAATTAAAATCCACACAGCTACACTGTACATTTTATGTTGCAGGACATAACACACACATACTGTATGTGGATGAGGACTTTTTAAGTGGTTTTTAACTTAATAAATATATTTTTACGTGATGAACGCATCCCTCTTTCCTTGTCTCTAATTGTTGGGCTCGGCTGAAATTTGAGTAGCATACGGCCAGCTTAAAGTAGTATTAGACTTTGTTTAGTTTTGTTTCGATTTGATTCGGATTTTGCGTTGTTTCGTTTTTCAGGATTCAGGTCCGAAAGTCAATTCGTTTCGGGATTTGGACGAAATTCGTTAGCGGTAGTCTGTACGAATTGTCATTTCGTTCGTTCATTGCAGCAAATGTCACATTTGAGGGAAGAAAAAAAATGTTTTTTTCTCAAATGTCACTTTGCTGCAACAAAATTTCGTCCAACTAACGAAATTTCGTACAGACTACCGCTAAGGATTTTCGGAATTGGAAATTCAGATTCGTTTGCATTGTTATATCTGTAATTCAGAATTCGGATACATACGAATCTCCAAATTTCCGAAATGAATCGCACATGTCTAATATATTGCCCAGCAAAGTATTTTTTTTTTCATTTAGACCAAACACTTACAGTCATCATGCTTCCAGAAAGCTGGCTCCATGTCTCTCAGCTCTTCTTCCCTGAACTTCCTATCCAGTACAAGATAACAAGGACCAGAGCAATTTTCAGCAGCAATCCATTACTCCATTACTAGCTTGGAGAAGATGGGAGGAAGAATGAGGAGCAGAGAGCAGGGGAGTGGCTTGCCTTGCTGTGCCTTTGTGTTTGTGGAGACATACACACAAGGGTGGCTCCATGTGACCCTGCAAGGGAAAGGAGCCACCCTACAACAGGATATTAGGGCCAGTGCTCAGGAGAGCCAACTGATTCTGCAGGAAACAAAACATTTCAAACATCAAGGAGCAGCATTCATTGTAAGTAATGTATTCATTTGAAATAGTTTAAACACCTTTTGACTTTAATATCACTTTAAGTGTTCTTATTACACTTATTGACCCTGCCTAGCTCTCATGACCTAAACCAAATCATTTTACATGCTAACATGTCACTGCTCACTGTTAACATCAACTTTTCCTTTCTTTATCCTTCTTTTCTCTTGAAATTCTATCTAACTGGATGCCCTCTGGCACCCGTCACATTGAATGCTCCACAAATAGGAATGTTAGGCTTGACCAAACATTCTGTTTATGTCAGCAGAGGTGGGAGGAGAGGAGCAGCATTGGCATACATTGTCTGTTGTGTTTATCACAGGGGGAGATAGACATCCTGATGCTTTATAATCTTCTCATTCAATTTTCTCCCTGAGTGCATTTGGCCAACAATGACATGCAGATCATAACTGATCCAGCCAAAAAAGCAAATGTCGTCTCAAGTCCATAAGTCACGTTTCTTTCTTTCTTTCTTTCTTTCTTTCTTTCTTTCTTTCTTTCTTTCTTTCTTTCTTTCTTTCTTTCTTTCTTTCTTTCTTTCTTTCTTTCTTTCTTATTTGTACCTAAAAAGCAACTCCAGACAACATGAATGACTAGCTAGCCACATAACATGTCATTTATATTGTAAAGCACTGGGCAAACTGTTGGCGCTATAAAAAATACTATGTAATAATAATAATGATAATGCCCCTAGTTGTCTAGTAAATGCCTCTCAATACAAATGAGTAAACTAAGCATGAGATTGTCGTCCATCATGGGAGCAAGCCTGGAATGGTGGCTACTTTTCAACAGTAAAGGAAAGTAAAGTGTTTACCTTTTTGTTGGTTAAAACTTTATTGCAATGTGACAAGTGATATTTCATTCATTTTTAATACTCACAGCGCAGTGTGCACAGTGTGCTAAAAAAAAAAAAGTTCTGCATGTAGCGCAGTGGTGTGAACTGGGTTGATTGTAAACAAGGCAATTTGCCTTGTCCTTGTATTAGGATTTTTGAGTCATGGTATTATTTTTAAGTGTAACTATTATACAGTCGCTACCAAGCAATCAATTTATATAGTTCTAGCATGAATTCACAATTTTTATGTATCAGCACAATTGGAATTAAGAGGTTATTTTGATTTATTTATGTTCACTGGTTAGTGCATTCTATTGTCTTAGATTGTCTATAGTGCAGCAGCTGCAATATTATCCATTAGTTTTCTAGATTTAAATTGACATTTCTCTACACATTGTACCCTAAGAAAGGCTTTCAGCACAGTCCCAACGCATCTAGTGTGAATGGGCCCTTAATTAGATTTTTTTAAAATTCTAAACTATCCCAACTTGGCAGTAATTATGGGTAGGACTGCAAGCTTGTGCTACATGATTGTGTACTGTACAGACATTCTGAGAACCACTGATCCACAAAGGGGTGTAAGAGTTAAAAAAAAAATTTTTTAACTTTACAATTAAGAATGTTTTTATTATATGTGAATGATTAAAATATACTTGTGTGGGAAACGTCATAAGGTAGCTGCTGTTCTGAGTCTTGTGTTGCATAGTAGCTGTGGGGCAATGATGTCACTCAACATCAATATATACGTAATGTAATATGACAGATCAAAATCTGTCTGTGCTTAGCACTATGCAAGTCGCTTTGAAAATCAATTACATTTAATACATGCAATGATCCCCAAGCATAATCCATGGTTGGTCATGCTATTAATGTCAAGAGAAAATATGAAATAAATATTAAGAAAATACATGAGATATTTTTAAAAACTGGTTATATGGTACAAAGACAACCTGAACCTGATTAACATTTTACTGCCCTTTAACATGCATGAAACCATTTTCAAAATTGCAGAAAGTAATGAATGAAATATTCTATCATATGAAAAGATGAAAGTGTCAATTACTTTTCTCAAACAGCAGAGATGCATTAGCATTGGTCTCATGTTCAAATAGAATGTTATTGTAAAAAAACAACATGAATATAATTTATTTTGAAGAAACATACAAAATTGTATTTCTAGGGATCTTCGTGTGCAATAATGAAAATTAATTATGTACAATAATATTCTGTTCTTTGAACAAAAAACTTTTTTTTTCAAAATGGATGCTAAGTCTTCTTTGTGTTTTAAATCATACATGTTAAAGTGAAAGTAAGCTGTAGGTAATCTTCTCAAAGTGTGTTAAAGCAGAACTAGTGCCTCACATAAAAAAATATGTGCTGCACCACTTAATTTTAAGTGCATTTGTGTTTACAGTTTTCTCTTGGCTCTTCTGCAAAGTCCCACAAATACGTGTTGCAGCTTCCTATGGCAATGATGCTACAATGTTCCATATCTCATAATATATTTTAGAATGTGATCATTGGTTACATTATTTTAAAAAAAAGTCACAAATGTATTATTAATAATAATAAAAAGGGGTTATTTTAAAAGCAGGGACAATACCACTGCTTTGCAAAAGCAAAAACAACAAAAAAACACTGCACATTTATAAAGCACAGTGGTGTGCTTTACAAAAGTTAATTGCACTCCATTGGTTTTGGAAGTCTAAACCCAGTAAAGCACAACCCAGTCCTACAAAAAAAAACTCAGCCCAGTACTACAGTATTACCTGTCAAAGCCATAGGACCATGGAAAACTCCATGGGGCAATGCAGGCATGCCTTTTATGTATGGACCATAAAATGTAGGCCACAGTGTATGTACCTTACTATAGCCAAGAGCAGATAGTAATATCCACTCTCCTTTATAAATCGGCCCTTTGTGGTGTTAATACATGACTAGATTTCCGAAAGCCCCCAGCACTAGCACTGCTTTTAAGAAGCAGAGGATTAGACCATGTAGAATGGGATCACCAACCTGTCGACGGTGGACCGGTGACAGGTAGATCACCACCGTCCCCACCATGCCACCTCTCCAACTCATCTTCAGGGAAGAACAAAGAGTCCCTAGTGCAGAGAGATATGGTGAGTAAGAGCAGTGCCAACACCACCAAAAGATCCATCCCGTTGAAGAATGGAATGTATTGAATGGTGTGGTGTGAGCAAAGATATTGTACACCCTACATCACGCATAGCCTTGACGTGTGTATGCAACATCAGCCTGTGTACATGGCACCCTGCTTCACATCTCACCATATTACTCTGAGATGGTGGTCACACTAAATCCATAGGAATCAGTGTGTGTGTTACTTACTACTGATCTCTGCACTCTACGTTTCATACTACTGACTCCTGCACTCTGCATTACTCCTCAGTTTTACATACTCTCTCTGCAATATTCCTGACCTCTGAACTCTGCCTTACTCACTCCTGACCCCCACAATGTGCGTTAAATACTACTGACCTCTGAGCTCTGTGTTACCTACTCCTGACCCCTAAACACTGCATAACATACTACTGACCTCTGAACTGTGCAATACTTACTGCCGACCTCTGAACTTTACATTACTCCTGAATTTGCACTGTGCATTGCATACTACTGACCTCTGCACTCTTCATTTCTTACTCCTCAACTTTGCATTACATACTACTGACTCTTGCATTCTGCATTACTTACTACTGACCTTTGCACACTGCAGTGATCTACTATTTTCTAGCTGGTAATAACAATTTCAAACTGGAAATGAGCAACTTTCAAAAGAATTTGAATGTAGTTTGGCCAAACTTTTAAAAGGTTTGCGAACCTTCGAAATTTTGAGTTACCAAAGGCAAGTCCCATTGAAGTTGTGGGGAATTGGGACCAAGCTTCAAAAACGTGTGTACTATAGAGCAGCAGATGTAAAGCTGCAAAATTATGCAGAAAGGTGTTTTGATTGGCATTGGTAGTCAATCTAAGGGTTCCCAGGAAACAGCAGAAGCAGACATAAGGCAGTAACTGCCTATGAAGCAGCCTTTGGTCTGGTTTCTTCTGGGAACCCTTTGGAAATCTGAACCACAAACAAAAAAGAAACACTGAAACTCAAATTCTGATTTTGCCATCCAAATCCATCAAATTAGGTCCTATTCAATGTCTTTAAAAATATGGAATACACTCTAGTTAAGACCTAAGAAGATTTCAACAGGTCCTGGCAGTGTAAATACTGTTATTGGATATATATTGGCAGTAACCGTGGCTTGTAAAGCGGGTTTCCAGAATTTTTATTGCTATCACTTTGTAATAATAGTCAAAATTAATATCAGCAATTTAAATTATGTGCTGAGAAATTGTTTAGAAACAGCTTGGATGAATTGTATGGCATCTACCAAAATACTGCATTTACAGCACATTATTCTAGTTTCAGTTATTGTTACATTAATTCTAAATATTTTAGGAATATTTTTCCCTTGCAAGGAAGGATAATGCATACTACCGTGTTTCCCCAAAAATAAGACACTGTCTTATACATTTTTTCCCCAAAAAAATCACACTGGGTCTTATTTTCGGGGAATGTCTTATTTTAAATACTGTCACAATACCTGCAGGCTGCAGCTGTCCTGGAGCTCTCCTCTCTGATGCCATCCACAGTTCTCTGTGGGATCCCCACCAGGGAGCCACGTCTCTCGTCGCCAGGCTGGACTGCTCAGTCACCTCACCTCACTCCGACCCCACTGGCCATACGTTCCTTGCTGTGCTGCTGCCTGCTGGGAAATATAGTTTTCTGCCCGGCGGCAGCTCTCTAAGCAAAGGCTGAGGCAGACAGGAGTCTGCTGATTTCGTGGCAGGGGCGGCATGCGGGAGCAGCGGCGCAGCGGTTAGTCCCCCACCATGTACTCTGGTTACTCTCTGGGCCACCCCCAAACTAGGTCTTATTTTCGGGGTAGGTATTACATTACTTATAATTCCGAGTAATTGGGCAAGTACTTGTACTCGCCCAAATGCTCCGATGCCTAGCACGAGTACTTCCGCTATCAGGAAGCCGGGCAGCGTGTCATTACACGATTGACCGGGAAGCGGCTCCATGCTCTCTCGTCACTTGTGATGAGAGAGCATGGAGCCGACTTCCCGGCCAATCAGGAAGCCGGGCAGCGTGTAATGACGCGCTGCCTTGCTTCCTGATTGGTCGGGAAGCTGGCCAATCAGAAAGCTGGCCTCGTGAGGTAAGGTTATCTTACCTTAGTATGTGCAGCCTGTCACCCCCGGGGGCCTCTCCAGCGAGAATGCGGCCTTCGTCCGGTACCCAGCCGGAGCCGTCCGATCAGGAAGCCGAGGGCCCCCCCAGCGAGAATGCGGCCTTCGTCCGGTACCCAGCCGGAGCCGTCCGATCAGGAAGCCGGCCGCCGTCTAATGACACGACGCCCTGCTTTCTGATTGGCCGGGAAGCTGGCTTCATGCTCCCTCGTCATCTAATGACAAGAGAGCATGGAGGCGGCATCCCGGCCAATCAGAAAGCAGGGCGTCGCATCATTACACGGCGCCCGGCTTCCTGATTGGCCGGCTGGCTCCGACTGGGTACTGGACGAAGGCCGCGTTCTCGGTGGAGAGGCCCCGGGGGTGACAGGATGCACATACTAATATAAGAGGGGACTTTCTTGTTAATAGGGAAGCCAGGTGGCGACTCTTTACACGCTGCCTGGCTTCCCGGCTAATCAGGAAGCCAGGTGGCGAGTCATTACACGCCACCTGGCTTCCTAAATGGGACTTCCGTTACTCGGTAATTGTAATCGTACTCGGTATTCGGTACCAAAATACAGCTATCGGTGCATCTCTAGTGCTAGGTCTTACTTTTGGGGTAGGTCTTATTTTCGTGGAAACACGGTAATGGTAAAATATGATATATAAATGTTTAGAGAAAGCAATACTAAAATCAGAACTCCAGCCAAAATAACAAGATAAAAATTACCAGCCCATTCAATTGCTGCAATATTCATCCTCTGTCCAGAGATTTCCCCAACAGTATTTTTTACTTCCAATACATGTCCTCCTTCTGATGGCAAGCATCATTCAAGCCATTTCCCCTGAGCTCAGGTCATCCAGGACCTTCCCTATTCTGTGACAATAAAAGAAGCAGCACAGTAACGAGCACATTTCTCTGTTATTCGGCTTTCTTCTCCTATCAGCATATACCTTGTTAGTACATGAAAGGATTGGCTTCTTGTACTGCTTCATCCTATCTTTCTGTACAGGGACTGCAAGATGCTGATACTAGGCATGTAAATTTAATTTTGTTCCAAATGGATATTCATACGAATTTTTTATAATTCAGACATTCAGATTCATCCGAATTTCTGAATGTGAATGCATCTGAATGTGAACGAATCTGAATGATCCTTTAATGAAAATTTGGATCTGTTCAAATTTCGTTTCAAACTAAACTAAATTGGACATGTGACTGTTCTCCTGCCAATCAGATTTTTTTTTGGCTGTTGGGGGTTGCATTACATGCACGGCCATGTGACTTCCTGTTGTGGATCTTTCTGAAATGAAAATTCGGACAGATATACGAGATCCGAATAACGAACGCAATTGAAATTCCATTACGAAATCCGAAAAACAAAAGAAATAAAAATCCGAATTGATCTGAAACAAAATGAAACACATTTTGTGCGGGGTTATATGTCCAGCTGATAACAGGGCAAAGCTAGGTACTCACACTGCTTGCATTTAAAAATGATTTAAAGAAGTATTACTTATTGCAGAGCTGCATTAATTTGTGTCTATTATATCTACAAATGGTTCAGCTTTAACATAATTTAAATTGTTTCTAAAGCAAAAACTTTTTAAAGTTTTAGATATAGTATGGCATGGTTAAGATGTTTTTTTCTTTTTATTCTGTTTCTGTTCATTTGGGAAGATTTTTCTTCACTTCCTTTCTCAAGACACAAGAGGAACTGAAATTAAGGGCTATTCACAAAAGGGTGAAGAGTTTGGAGAAGGCAGGAGAAGTGAACAATCTAGGACAAGAAAGCTGAACTAGAAAGTGAGCTGTCCTAGATTGTTCACTTCTCCTGCCTTCTCCAAACTCTTCACCCACTGCCTCATTTCCCACCCTCGGCTTATATTCGGGTCAATACTTTTTCCCAGTTTTTTGTGGTAAAATTAGGTACCTCGGCTTATATTCGGGACGGCTTATACTCGAGTATATACGGTATGTCATGAAAGCAAGAATAATCCTCCCCTGGAGAGTTGTCACCAGAACAAGTGTCCCCACTGTAGGATTGTAGATGTGTACAAGTGTCCCCATTGGGAGATCATATAACCACTTTACTTACATTGGAATACCACTGCTGCACAGGACAAGCCCCCAAGGTAGATCACATTGCATTTTTCATTGTTCCAATATAGACTGAGGTGTACCCCCAATGTTAGAAATCATGCATCTGTAATAATAGAGTTGTTGTAATGTTACCATATTTTTATAAGATATGTTAGTTATTAATGGTATTCTGGGGTAGCTATTTTTACTGCTTTTTTTATCCTGTTTAATTCTGTTACAACTTCTCATTGCTTCAGGTATTCTGTGTTAAAAAACTGCCAGCAGCTGCAATATGAGATGGAATAAACATGTTGTAAATAAACAGCAATAATTGCAATAATTTTGGCAGCATTAATATTGCTGCAAAAATATAGTGATGGTGTATTTGGATTAAAATTGTGTGCTGAGAGCTTATCCGTTTCCTTGGCCCATCCACTCAAGCTGGCCTTCTGGATCTCCACCCACCAGCCAATTAGAAAAGACCTCACCCCTCCCATCCACCACACAAGGATCTCAATCTGGCTGGGAGGGCGGAGTTTAGCGTCAGGGGCAGAAGCAGAAGCAGAAGCAGACGTCGGCACCTGGTCCTGCACGCTCCAGCCCGCGAGAACAGGCTCACACAGTCCTGGTTAAAGGCAGCCTTCAGAGCACTGGTGAGACACGGTGTGAGATGCGGCCCACGCAACCCTGGTAACTGATACGACTCCATAGAGCCCTGTTGAGACCCTAAAAAGCCCTGGTGAGCTCTGTGGGGTCTCACCAGGGCTCTGTGGGATCTAACAGGGCTGGTGAGACCCCACAGAGCCCTGGTGAGACCCCACTGAGCCCTGCTACCCTGGTGAGACCCCTCAGGGCCCTGGTGAGACTCCAGAGGGCCCTGGTGAGACCGTACAGAGCCCTGGTTCAGGGCTCTGTGGGGTCTCACCAGGGCTGTTTGGGGTCTCACCAGGGCTCTGCGGGGTCTCACCAGGCTGGTGAGACCCCACATAGCCCTGGTGAGACCCCATGGAGCCCTGGTGAGACCCCACAGAACCCTAGTTTACCAGGGCTCTGTGGGGTCCCACCAGGGCTTTGAGGGGTCTGGCCAGGCTGGTGAGACCCCACATATCACTGGTAAGGCCCTACAGAGCCCTGGTGCTGGTGAGACCCCACATAGCCCTGGTGAGACCCTAGAGACCCCTGTTGAGACCCTAGAGACCCTTGTTGAGACCCTAGAGAGGCCTGTTGAGACACTAGAGAGCCTGGTTTAAGGCCTTGAAAACTTTAGAGATGCCTCTGCTCCTAGGCAGACTATATTTGCATGCAGACTGCCGTAGGTAATGCCAGCATGTGATGCTGAACCTCCGTGAATGAAAAAACTGAAATACAATAAAGGGGTGGGATGGGACAGTAAGACTGGGGAGAAATGGGCTAGATGGCAATTTCAGTATAGGAGAGGAGCCTGTGCAACTTGAAAAGACTTAAAATAAGGCTGGAGTTCAGTTTTAAAGTGTATCTAATAAACCCAAAAGCAAAAAAACTAATATATTACAACTTAACAGTCCTTAGATCTGGTGGCTTCATTCGTTTCCTTTTTTTTTCTTTATTTTCTCCACAAATAACACACTTCCTGTGTGTCTTCACTCATTTCTCCATTGTATCATGGAGGTAGCTATAGTTGTCACATGTGCTGGACTTCAAACATGATTGGCTTGTTCATTTCCAGTACATGTTTGATATATATATGGGATGAGTAGTTTACACAGCTCACAGGATTTGGTAAGGATAGTGAGTTTCGGGCAAGATCAACAATTTTTTTTTCCACTTGCCAAAAAATGAAAACTAATGCCGTCCACACCTAAGGAGCAGACAACAATATCTCCTTCATTTTTGTTTTTCGGTTTGGATACGGTTTAAAAATAGAATGTCCATAGATATTTAAGAGAGATATGTAACTTGCTTGTTAAACTTAAAGTGGAAGTGAATAAAAAATAAAAGGGGGCACTCAAAAGTTTTTATACTGAGAGTGCCACAGCCGGGACGGATCCTGATAATACTGTCGTGTTCCACCCAGCTGCCTGAGTGATAGCTGGCTCTGCCTATCTAGAGGATCAAAGAGGGGAGGGGGAATCCCTTTCGGGAGCAGTGACTGACGGTCCACCTCTCACTGCAGGATGACGATCGGGAAGTGAGCGGATTGGTGCATGCTTCTGCTCACTTCCCAATCGACAGAGCCGACCTGTGACAGCTTCTTTGTCACATGTCGGCTCTAACTATGAGGATGAGTGGAAGTCACTCACCTCATATTTCTCCTTTAAGGCTTGTAGGGGTAATCTTCAACCAGAGAGTTTGAAGACAGATAATCCGCATACCAGAAGAGTTTCTGGACTGTGCTTATTTGTCACTAGTGTACTTTTTTTTATTATTGGTATTTATAATAATAATAATGAAAAATATTTGTCACTAGTGTATCAAATATAAAAGGAGGGTTGCAGGGGGTCGAGCCAGCACAATATAATATGCAACCAAAACCTTTAGCCTCCTGGCTTACCATTTTGGGTCAGCTTGGACTAGAAGGCTGTCCCATCACAGGCTCTCTCATTGAATCACACTGAGTAATCCCAGAGCAGACTGAAAATTAACTTCTAAGGTGGGGAGATTATGGCCAGTGTATGACCCACTGCATAATACTAAATTGTGTAGCCGGAAAACGGCCATACGTTCGATATAGCAAGCATCCCACCACCTCAAAGAGCTCTCCAACACCAAAGCTCTGATCCACCTTGCTACATGTGAGTACAATCATCTCACATATTCCTCACCTCTCCGCTCCACCCTCTCTTATCTGCGCTAGGTTGTCACGCTTCTCCCTCCTTTTTGTTTCCTCTTCAGCAGAAATGTCAGGCACCCCGGCCCACACACGCCAGGAGCTGCACACCAGCGTTGAAACCAATCCCACCCCTCCAGAACAGCGCTCACCAGTTGCACCTGTCCTCCACAACTTTCTTTTAAGAAAAGTTATCAAAAATATAGTTAAGATCCTAACAGCTAATAGCCAGCCTATAAAGTTGCTTTAATGTACACTTAAATCCCGATTTCCTTACCAAAAATTCCAGCATGAATTACAGAATCTGTGCTCAGGAAGAAAAACGTCCTTAAAATCCCTAAAAGATTCCTGGGCAATACTGTAATAATGTCTATAGGAATAATAAGCAAAATACACAAGTTTTTCAATAGAATCTTTTATTTCCACAGAAGAAAAGCAAGTAAAAAAAGTTTATATGAAAATTATAACCACATAAATCTTATGTAATCTTAGAGGCAGCTGAAAAGATTTTTATATTTTTGTGGAAGCTATACTGTTTATTTCTTAATCTGCTATTTTGAACCATTTAATTGTCCCCTGAACACATATCTTTCTCATGCAACAGTTGAAATGAGAAAATGAGATGACATCTAGACTACACAAGTATTGTCTAGATACAAGAGGGGTGTGTACTCTTGTTGAATATACAGCATTTATCATGTAGAAGCTCTTATAATATAGACAAGGTCCTGCTGCTCTCTCATATTGTGTAGGGTGATTGGTCTTGTAAACACCCTCCCAACCCCCCTCGTAATTTTCTGCTAGCTGCCTGCACTGGGTAGACCTGCCTGATTGCACCCATAGCTTTGCTTTTTGCTCAACGATGATGTCACAGCTACATTTACAAGGTAAGAAATGGGTTTGTAAGGGCATTTGGTGTACATAAATTGACATCCTTTGTGGCTATCGTTAAGTTAAACCTTAAAAATGTATTCAAGTACCTTAAATATTAACAAACATTTAGCCTATCTGTGTCTCACTCGGCTTTAGATCCTTAAATCATCTCTGAATTAGTGCTTACAGTGTCCTTCCTTCTGGAGGGTGGCTACTTTTGTGCTACATGGTCCCTGTGTGCTGTGGTAAAGTAGCCACCACTCCAAGCTCACTCCCGTGATGCAGTCTGTCCCGGGAGTGAGCGTGGAGCGTTGGCTACTTTACCACTGTGATGGAAGCCTCTGTTACTCTGCTATTTGGAGGGGACTGCAGGCCTGCCTCCTTTCCACCGACTATGGGCCTTGGCTCTGGAGGGAGTTATATTGATTGGGAGAGGGGCTTGTTATGGTGCTTTGGGCTGTGTGGGACCCTTTGTTTGTGCTCCGTGGATCAAGAGGACCTATTTCCCAATTATGTGGGTATACATGAGGAGCTGAGATTGTGTTTTCCTATACCCCAGTATCCTGACCTGGACCAGACTCTGGACTTAGACATGACTAACAGACTAACAAGTTAAATGGAAGTCTATTTGTCCATTTGTCTCATTCTGCTATCAATGGGATTGACTCTGACATTAGATGTAGTGGAGTACATTACCATATCATAGACACTTAGGATATAATCTCATCATATGTATCTCCTCTCTCCCTATTCTTTCATTAAGACACTGGGGAGGGGATGTCTGTTTGCAGTCTGTTAATGTGTTATTGTATTATGTTTTTAGACTTCCAGAACTGTATAAATACTGTGCTGGTTTTCAATAAAGGGAGTTCTTGGTTTTTACCCTAAGAGACTAGTCCTGCCTGGTTTTTAGGGGAAGGTAGGGGCTGTAATTCTGATTTTCCAGTTCCAGAGTGGAGGAAGCTGATTTCTGATGGAGATACCCAGTCGGGGTACCAGGCGGTCCGTCACAACCACAACACACACAGGGACCATGGGGAACAAAATTAGCCACCCTCTAGAAGGAAGGAGAGTGTCAGCACCAATTGAGAGATGATTTGAGGATCTACAGCTGAGTGATACACAAATAAGCTACATTTTTGTTAACAGTTAAGGTACTTGAATGCATTTTAAGGTTTAACGACTGAGTTTAATGTCACTTTAGTTTAAATAAGCTAAATGCATTCCAGGTGCATCAAAACAATAGGTGTTTAATGTCTTACAGTTTGTTTTCTTTCTAAAGCAAACAAAGCCTGAGTAGAAAAGCCTGTCCTTTTCCAGCAGGTGCAGATGAGGCTCCTTGCTCTCTATTAGGAAGCAGTGGTCTCTTTCCAGACATGCTCCCCTGCTTAGTCAGTAGAGATGAGCAAACTAGCCTGGGTTACATTCACTAGGATGTTTGTCGAACCTAGCCAGAACTTCAGCTGAACCCAGCCATATCCAGCCACAACCCAATGGCAAACATCCAAAGGAGCTGAGCCCAGGGCTTTCTGTGTCCTAATAAGCAGTGCCAGTGGTTGTTTAGATGCTAGTGGCTGGACTGCGCAGTGCATTGGTTGCTAAGACATAGATGGGCTCACCATAATAACCAGTAGTATTGTTGTAGAGATCACTGTTTCCCCACAGAGAGCAATGGTCTCACTGCAGCATGCTTGTAGTGGCTTTTCTACTCAGGCTCCGAGAGTCAGCATTTACAATTTTTAAACAAATTATTATTGAATGAATGCATCCTAAAATGCATGAACACATACCTCATTTTATTTGGCCTTTTTGGATATTGTCAACTATTGAGCTGATTTTTTGCTTTTTCAGAAGAAGCGTTTTTTTTTTTTTTCTAAATTATAACCTTTGGCCTTGGCCCTTGCTATCCTGCCTCTCTTGCTGTAAAAAGTAAACATTTAAAATGGACTGGAGAACAGGAGGCAGAGATGAGAAACCAGCTTTTGCATTGTTTATCTCTCATTTAATGGAAATCAGCCTCCAAGGTCTACCACAACGGTTGTCTCCTACAAACCTTACCATATCATTCCATACCATACCAATCAAGGATATTTAAATATGTCCATGGAAGACAATAAACTAAAACAAAAATCTTTATTTGTGGACAATGCATGCAAATCTCTGATTAAAAAAAAATGTTTGCTTCTTTTCTTTTTTCTTATAGACGGCAGTTATGAACAGCCCAGAAGGCCCATTATGAGTGCAAAAAACATTACTAGTAAAGAGTGACCAGGCAATTAAGCAACTTTATGTGATGACAGAATTCATGACATCTAGCTCAGAGGATATTGGAACTGCAAGCCAACATTAATATGCATGCCTTATTTTATTTATCTTAGCCTGTAAATATCTTCAAAAAAGGGTAACACACGCCAAATATGTGGACTATACTTCTGAGTGAGCTGGGTATAGTAGACATAAAAGGAACATAATCCACATAACAGACATTCGGGGATGTTGTCTACAAAGAGTCGTTAACAGGAGTCAAGGATGATAAGAGATCCATAGACATAAAATGGTGTGTGGAAGCTCTAAAGTCATGAACAATTGAAACAGTCAAGAATGCATGTTTACAACCTGTGAAGACACCACTGGGGACATCCATTCCAGATGACCGATTCTTCCCCTGAGATCAGTTGACATGGTGGTTTCTGCAGGATAGATTGATTTGACCATTGTCTGCAGGACTGGGAAATTAACATTTTATATCTGTGGGTACTTTCAAAATAAACCTGTGCTAACATTAAATTTATGAAACTGCAAATTTGTCAACACGGGAAGCACTTACAGATGTCTGTGGGGTACCTTCATCATGTCCCAAAAACCCCAAAAGCAGGTGCCTGCTGTAGAGACATATTAGCAACTCAGTATGCTTAATGTCAGGAGAGGATTACTTTAAACTGACTTAACCTCCTGTGCCTTGGTCTTTCAATTCAGTTATCAATAGGATTTAATTCATAGTTAACACATAACAACAGGAGGACCTAGAGGTGGAAATGTTTATCATTGCTTCATCACCAGATTCCAGGACTGCGGTCATGAAGGTAGGTCACACCCCTGCTTCGTCTGACTCCTTTATCCTCCGCATACATTTTACCTGTAAAAATCACCTGGGCGTTATTTACCTCTTGGATCCTGGCACAGTAACATTTCATGCACATTGATGTGTCTAAACAGAACTTTCAACGAGAATGAAACTTGCATAAAACTGAACAAAGTCTGGTGATACAACAGACACTGGAAAATATCGTTATAACTAGTGAATGCCTCTGAGCTGCTGCCTTATACCTACCCAGATATTCATGTCATCTGTTTGATTTATAAAGCTTCTGCGATTCTTTGTTACCAACATGTCACTGATGTGCCTCTTTGGCTGGGCCTTTATTTGTCCTTGTTTCTTCCTGGGTACAAGTTTGGGCTGACTTTCATGCAAAGCTGAAGAATGAAGTGAACTCAAATGCTATTCACTGGAATACTGAATCTCCAGGTCACATGTTTACCACTTTGAGCGATACAAGATCATTGAACTTGTATAAAGAAACTTTTTAATTAGTAAATCATCTTTACTTATTTGGAATAATCTCTCTTAAGCAATAATAATTTTATAACTGAGATTAAAGCGATCCTTTTGCAAAATTAAAAAGTAGAAAAAAATGTACTATAATATTATACTATAATAGTGACATATATCTACCTGTCCTGCCACTGCTGCTGTTGTTTTTTGCTCTCTTTAAGAGCTTTTGTGTTTAGAGAATGTCAAACATTGTGGTTTCTTCAGTCCTTACATAATGGCAGGACACGGTAGTGACATAAGGGCCAAGGGAAAGAACAACAGCACTCAGAGAGAACCAAGAATTCAACACTCCCAAGTGTGGGTTGATGAAGTGTATTCTTTGTTCACTGTAGTTCCTGAAATGCATGTCAGCGACATGATTGATTGGTGAGACCGTTAAGTATAACACCCCTTCTTTGCAGGGGTATATTTTTTCTACTTTTCAGTATTGTGACAGCATCACTTTAAGAAGAAAAATTTTGAACTGCTCTGTAAACAATCTTCTGTTGTAGGCTTGAATTTTATTAAACCAAAAATTTGAATTCCAGTAATGAGTGCTTGTAAGTCGACAAGGGACCTGCCAGAATTAGAAAAGTTTTTTTCCTCTACTCCAGACATATGGAGCATTTAACCCTTCAGTTGAGCTTTAACATAGAACAGACCCTTAGGGCCTGTGTCAGCGGTTTTTAGGCTTGTGTCGATGGCATCATGTTGAGACACTTCTGAGATCATTTAGAATTCCTTAACAGGTGCATTAGATTTGCAGTTGGCTTCATTTTGACCAACATTTGACCTGCTTCAAGTAGGTTTTACATTCCCATAGACTTGTATGGGAACGCAAAACCAACTTGAAGTGAACAAAAGCCTGAACACAGGCCCTTAGTATAACACAGTGACGTTGGTGTTAGACACTAACTTCCCAAAATTGGAAGAAAAAAATAATTGGAATCTTATTATTTCTACCTTTGTTTCCTTGTATAAGAGGGGTTCTATACTCCCCGAAACAATAAGACTTTTCTATGCCACTGAAAAAGTCCAGTATGTGTAACTCCAATGGTGGATAGCGGAAGAGTGGCATTAATCCATTATATTTGTTTAATAATAACTTATTAAATGTCCATGTTAGGAGTAATTCAACATGCACCTGTTATGGACTCTCTCTTCTTCACTGGACACATAAATATACAGCATGATAAATATATGAAGTAAAAGCTCTAATTTATGAAGTAAGTCCACCTTTAACATCCATAAGGTGTTGTGCAATACATAACAAACACTGTGTATAGAATACAAATGTGTTCTTGGATTCCCTGAGCAGGTCTGACTCCTTTTAAAATGTTATCTCCATATGTATATTGTTAGGGCAGTTTATATTAGCAAGCATAATGTATTTGATGATCATAAATATTACAAATACCTCTGAGAAAAAATGAAATGTATGCTTAATGGTTTTTATATGATTATTTTGCATAGTCTAACATGATATGAATCTTGGGTGGATTATTGCAAACAATACATAAATGCAAGATACCTTGATTAACATAGCATCAGATGTATGTCCTTTTAGCCAAGCATACCATTCATTCCTATAATGTATTTCTATCCCTGTATATGTTTGAATGTAAATTGAGCTTTCATGCCTAAACTGGCAGCATGTTGACTTGGTTCGCAAAGGAATATTCAAATATCCCAAAATGCACTGATAAAATATATATTTTATATATACATTAATTGAAAATCACAGTCTTGTTATGGAATCTTCTTCTTCTGCAGGCGCTTCTGCTTGTGCGCTACTTGTATCCAAATGATCATCTTTGTCCATAGTGGGTTTAATGTTGTCTGTTTGACTGTCATTTACAAAACTGTGACAACTGTCAGAAGGCTGTAGTGGTAGACATTCCAAGGTATCCTGGGTATCTTCTGTTACTGTACACTGTTCATCCAAAGTATTTACATTTAACTCACTGTTTGGCTCTACATCTTTGACTGTGTCAAATGTTTTTTCACTGGGATCGGATATGAGTTGTTCTGGAACTTCCTCTGAAACAGAGTAAATTTTACTAGTGCTCTGTTCCGTGCTGTTAGGTTTTGGACGTCTGTGAAAAAGTCCAAAGCTTTTTATGTCTTTGGCAAACTGAATTTTCTTTGGCTTCTCCTTGGCAGTCTCTGAAGCCAGGGTCGCAGATCCATTACTCAAGTTATGCTTATCAGCAGTTATCTCTGCTGACCTGGGATGGATCAGTGTGGTGATGTCATAAAAGCTAAAGTTGCTTTTTTGCGTTCGGCTTTTCTTTTCCTTGGGGCGACTCTTCTCTTCTGTCTCTGAGACATCTGAGCTGTTGCTCATTTTTGTACTATTGATATTCAATTTGTTTCCCTTTAACAAACCCAAAACCTCAAAACGGAAGCTTGAAATGTCTTGTTTCAATTCCTTTAATAAAACAAAGTTGGCAGTAATAAGGGAACAAAAAATAATGAAAGAAAAAATAAGCAAAAAAACAATAGCAAAATATAAAGGCATTAGCATGTTCAACTTGTGCTGCTACGTGCTGCTACTTACTTTTACTGGAACACATTTTTCTTTTTCAGGTGTCGCCATCTTTGAATGTCCTGAAGAGATTACATTCTCATTTAGCAGCAGTGACATACAGGTGTCACAGCCAGCTTCTGTTTGTAGATGTGAGCAGCAGGTATCCCTCGAGAATGAATGTCTAACGCTTTATTCTCTGCTAATTATGTACAGCAGGATAGTTTTTGCACTCTTTTATTTTTTATGTGACAGGCAGACTTTTTTTAACACAACAATCAATCACATTGGGCTGGCATTCACAACAATGAATCAATATATAGTATATGCCCCTGTTTAGCATCAAAAGGTTCTATGGTGCAGAACGGTGTTCATTCTGGAGAGATGCTCGGTAATCACTCTTACAAACAGAAGATGACTCATAAGGATTGTAGTAACAGGATCTCCTGAAAAATTCTCCCTTGTCTGGGAGCTGTTCAATGATATTCACCACCTACAACCAGCTTGTGTCTTTTGGGAGTACTATATACATGATATAAGACTGATATGTCACATAGGCACAGGAGGACTGACCTGGAAGGCAATACTAAAAAGATATGTTGGATTGGTGCTCTTGAGGGAACACAGTTAGTGAAACATATTGGACATTATATAGCTACCATGACTCTGAGTTGTCAAGTGACCAAATAACAGAGTCACAAAAGTGACTGATTCTGGAAGATTTAAAAAGAAGTGTCACAATAAACCATGTCCTTTAGGAACACCAATCTTTCACCATACCCAGCAATCAACACTGAAGACTTGCAAGGTACACTTTCTTTAGCCTTCAGAAATATGTTCCTACCATGAATTGGCAAGTTGGTTGCCTTTGAGGCCAAAGTTTCTCAGTAATCCCCTGACTAGCAGAAATTAGGGTACAAGCCAGATGTCCTGAAGTCAATCAGATTGAGACTTACAGCCATTTTTACTGGTTATCAGTTTCACACAGATGAGTATTATTGACGCACATCAATAGTTTTGCTCACTAAATACTTTTCTTGTGGTAGTTGTTATGAATGCCTCTGATTGGTAAAATGCCTATTAGTATTGATAATGTGAAAATATAATCACTTTTAAGGACTTTCCATAATTCACTCATTATGAACTGCTTTCACAGACAGTTGCAGTCAGTTCTACGATATTCTGATTTTCTTTTTTATGTTACACCTGAGAACGTCTACATTTACTGTGACTAATTAGTTTTCTCTGCTCACCAATGCATCCATAAAATTACAAAGACTCTTACCTTGAAGTTTTCCTCTGTTAGTCCTTCTTCTTTCTTGGCATCTCTGATCATTGCTGCTACATATCTCTTCACAAGGTTCCTCATCACCTCCTGGCATGATAACAAACGAATTATCCCAGTTACAGCATTAGTGTGTGAATAAAATATAGGATCCAATACATGAATATGTTTTTAATACCATGCTACTCAATGCTGATATTTCAGATCTGATTACACAGTGTTGGTTTAAATCAATGCTTTTTATTTTTCTGTAAGACTCCAGTGGTAAATTTGTTGTGCCATTACCTCTGCATTTTCTCACTTCCAGTAAGCCATTGCGGAAGTGATAATCTTTTGTAGCTGGGGTCCTTTCTTACTTTTTTACTTACTAGATTTTCACAAATAATGCTAGCACCTCTTTTTTTTAGAGTTCCCTCATTAAAAAATGTTCAGTAAAAGACAAAAACTATTTTAATAAAATACTTACCCTAAACCAGGCATGCTTGCCTAGGCAAGGGTGATGTTACTGGGCTTTTTTTGTTGGACAGTGGGAAAGCTGAAGATTCCAAGCCCTACAAAATGCATTGCTTTTAATATTTGGGATCCCCAGCTTTCCCCGTATCCTGT
The DNA here is from genome assembly GCF_000935625.1 of Nanorana parkeri. Lineage (NCBI taxonomy): Eukaryota > Metazoa > Chordata > Amphibia > Anura > Dicroglossidae > Nanorana > Nanorana parkeri. Next base: position 52,475 of record NW_017306704.1, read on the forward strand.
GCCGAGGCCCAGCACCTACAGGAAATGGCCAGAAACCAAGGTGTAAGGTGAGTATTTTTTATACTTTTCTTTCAAGGTTTTTTTTGCCAAACCCTCCTGTAATGACCAAATTCCATGTTGTTCTGACAGGCAAAGCATTCTCAGGTCTTAATAGTGGCAATGCTTTCCCACCCATTCCTGTCTCTTGCACATTCTCATTGACTGGTCAAGGCTTCTATCAATATCATCAGTATTTTTTTGCTTCAAGCAGGTTTTGCATTCCTATACAAGTCTATGAGAATGAGAAACCTGCTTAAAGCAGGTCAAATACATGTCAGAAGGAGATTAACTGCCTTTCAAATTGCTTAAGCTGATGTCAAACTGATGCCATTGACCAAAACCTAAAGCACATTGTACCCAACATAGTGAAAGCTCTTGAAAGCTCCTAAACTGCCCCAAAGTTTGAAAGCTTTGCTTGTCAGATCCCTGGATTTGGCCTTGAAAGGGAGGTTAAGGAGACTGCTGAAAGTATGTAGAAAACCTTTAGATGCCTGCTTTTTATTCCTATAGCTGTTTTCTGATTTTTGCTCCACAATCTACATTGATTAATTTCTATTGGAATCGATAGAATAGATACAGCTGTTTCAAAACTGCTAAATAACGACCACTGAGTTCAGATTTTTAAAACATACAATTATACATAAGGGTAACATACCTGATACTGATTATGTCTTCGGAAATTGTCAGCTGCTCTTCTCTAGAAAGGAACAGACAAAAACTGTATTGTAAATAGCAAGAGATCCTGTTATAATGTTCAAAGCGTGTACTATGTTCATTTGTATAGACAAGACATTATAGACATCGCTACAGTTGCACCTACCAACAAGAGATTAATCTGGCATGCAAACAGGAAGCCGTTCTCAACAGCAACACACAATGCCAAAATGCCAATCTCCCAAACCTGGAATTTGCTGGATGGACTGGTATGTCAGATAATTGTTGAGGGCTAGTAGAAAATATCTGCAAGATGCTTATTCTCAACTGAGAAATATATATACAGGCTGCCATTGCTGACTGTCTTCTAAAAAATACTAGCTGCCTGGTTGTGTTGAATACTTTTTAAGTCACTAGTGGATATAAAATACATAAATTGATGAAGCTCTTTTTCCATTAATACATCAATAATTGTGTTTTTATAAATGCAAGCAGTGGTAGATTTGCTAATGAAAAGTCTCATCAGAACATTCGATAATGGTATCAGAGAATTGAAAAATGTCATTCAAAATGTAATTTGATTTTTAACATTAAATTTTGAAATGAACGGAGTTTCTTGCATTAAAACCACATATACTGATAGAGCTATGTTTGAGAAATGTATTTTCATCCTGTTTCTTTTACTTTTTTGCCACTACTGTACAGTCAAAATCGATTGTCGATTTAACAATCGGCTAGCTTCGGCCCCAGGACCCCATCGGTTCAGTAGAACCAAAGGGCTGCTGTACGGGCTATTCCCTATAGCCCGTACAGCTCCCGAAGTTGGCCAAGTGGCTCAGTCGAGCCGAAGGTATATGCCTCAGCTCGACTGAGCCGCGCTGAAAGCCGAAGCTGGCTGAATGGCCGGCCACTGGCCGGCCGACAGCCTGCTTTGACAGCTGGGTGGAGCCAGTCGTCATCTCACGGCTGGCTCCGGCCACTTGCAGAGAGATCATTGTCTCTGGTTACCAGCTAACCGGGGACACTGATCTCCAGACAGCCCAACTCTCCCGGGCGCTCCGGAGTCTCCCGCTCCCGGCCGCCCAGGAGAGAAACACCTTTTCCAAGAAAGGTTCACTCTGCTCGATCGAGATCTAAACAATTTATTGAATTTATATCGAATCTGGTTGGCTCTTGCACTACATAGTTGATGTTGGATCTAAATGAGATTATACAATCATATTGTATAATGTATGGTCACCGTATGGCAACAGCATTACTTGGGTGCTCATGCTAAATCTGAATGTAATGTTTTTTATATTATAACACACTAATGTTTCTAATCTGCACACATTTTCCAAATATATTTAACTGCTGCTAATCAGTTGTAGATACTATGCAATACTATAAACACATATAATGGCAGTGCATTTGCCAATAAAATGGGTCAGTTCAAATGCAATCCTCACCAGGATATCAGCTTTTGTTTATTTAATTCTGTTACATAAATTAAATCATACTATTATGTATATTGAATTGCATTTCACTGAAAGGAACTATTTTCGCTTTTGACATTTTACAGATACTAATGGCAAAGATAAACAACTTCCTGATGTATAATCAGAAAACATAACTGGGGTTTAGTTTGTCCCCCAGACCAAGTTTTTTCACAGATGGGTGCCATCAGTACAGATTGCACCAATTCTACCAATATATTAACAGTAAAAAGGTAAGAAAGGAGCAGATAGGCCCAATAAAGGACGAAAACGGAAAGTTACTCACAAGTGACAAGGAGAGGGGCGAGGCGCTGAACAATTTTTTCTCCTCAGTATACACTCAGGAGGGAAACGGGTTCGACGTACGTGATAAAACACATAGTTCAACCGATAATATACCACAATGGTTGACGGAAAGCGGAATAGAACATAGACTTAAAATGCTCAATGCAAATAAAGCAGTTGGACCAGATAACCTTCACCCCAAGGTACTTAAGGAATTAAGCCAGGTTATAACAAGACCATTATTCCTAATTTATAAAAAAAGTGCACTTTAAATTGAACCTGTGGGCTGCTGACTCTAGTCGTGGGGTGACGCATCCCTAGATGTCTAAAGAGTGTTGTTAGAGAGTTCCAGACTCTTCTAGTTACAGACTCTGTGTTTTTTCCATATACTACAAAGTTTCTTCAAAAATGATGTAATTCTGTATGAAATGCTATATTCGCACTGATTGGCACAATGGTCCTGATGTAGATTTCCAACCAATTTATTTAATAAAACAACTCCGGGGCCTAATCACATCATGGATAAAGATATTTTCTTTTATTAGATTATGTATAGTTAAGACATTTCCATGCATCATACATGCTAAATGCTGTTCTACAGTAAATGTATTATCCACATCTGGATGTAAATGCTCCGTCTCTAATTACCAATCTTTAACAAATCACAGGAGTGTTAAAGTACTAGAATTCAATATATTAGAGACACCTGATCCCTCCTTTCCCAAATAGAAGACATACCTTACCTGGGATTGTACTACTTTGCAATTCAGAATGAGGCTCAAAAATATATCTACCTATACAATAGATATGTCATATTTTCCATCAAAAGCTACAAATGCATATCATATAACAGACTGATGGATTTAACATGCATAACTGTATCAGATCTTTAGGTAAATACAAATCAAAATATTTAACATATGAACATGCCACACTAACCAATAATCAATGGATGTTTTCTGCTCTCTATCATTCTTCAGACAAAGGACATCAGATGTAACCTACATTACTCTGTACAGACTAAAAGAACTTGAAATGAGATACTGTTGATACTAGTGAAACTGTCATTAATGTACAAAATTGCAGTAGGTGCAGCCATAAAAAAAAAAGTCAGGAGGCAGCTTAACTTGGACCAGATTCTATTGGAAACATATCTTCTCTCTCAGAAGGTAGACATGCTAATGGTGAAAAGTCCAGAAAGCAAACTCAGCTGCACATTGATGGGCCCACGCACATTAAAATCAACTTTATTCAGTCTCCACATGTGCCTTACATTCCCACCCACAGTCTGCCCCTCACCCACAACTTTCACCCTTATGGGCTTTTAACTCCCTATAACTAAGCCCAAAAGGGTGAAATGCTTTAGAGAGGAGCAGACAATGGTTAGGGCTGTGCAGAACATGAAGAGCCTGAATAAAGTGGATTTTACCACAAGGCTGAATTTGATTTCTGAACTATTGTACTGCAAGGGGGAGTACACACTACACAGAAAGCCACCTGATGTTCCCTGCACCGTGACCAACAGACATCATGATGGAGCGATATATCTGTGGACATTTGACTGCAATACTAAAAGCAGAGACACAGAGGGAGATATTTATCTGCCTTATTGCAAAACAAGGCAGTACAAAACAAAAGCAGTTTTTTACTGTCCTCACTGCGTTGCTCTTAAACAGGTCCCTGACCACTTCTTAGGTCACAAGTGCCATAAGAAGTCTGTTGCCTATTTTCACAAAACATGTGATAGCTTTTGACTTAAAACACATTCACCTAAGAGGAGGTTAGGGGGCATACATGATATTGGTGCCATGCTACTTTAAGCAGCAGAAGGGTGAAGTTATTTATCAAGCCATGATAGTATGAAAACATGTATCTAAAAAGGTTCTATGTCTTTGCTTTGTATTGTCTTGCCATATGGCAAAGTAAATAGTTCTCTCCCTTAGGCCTACAACCAACAAAAACTTTTTCTGACCATCATGATGAGTTCTTACAGAGTCCCCATGGTTGAAAAAACACTTTTATCAGCTCCCAGTGTACAGCCTGGAACAAGAGGCTGTCATCAATGCTGAGAAAGGTAATGGAAGACTTTAATGCCTTAAGAAACAGATGTTTGGCTCAGGAGGATTTGAATCTACAGACAATGGGTGTGTATTGGTTAAAGAAGAACAACATAAACACAAATGAGCATGTATTGTTTTAGTGGTAGTAGTAGTAGTAACTCACCCAGACTTTGTAAAGTCAAATACCCAACTATGGGCTGGAGTGCTTAAAGCTGAACTTCAGGAAAACACTCTTCACACTTACAGTGGGTCCTCCTTCAGACTGCAGTCTCATTTTGCCAGTGGGATAATAAATAAAGTGATAAACTTAATGTATACCCCAATCCCCCAGTGCTTTCCTCCACTGTCCTCCACTTCAGGGCTGTGGGTGAGCCATCAGCTTCCTCACATACAATGAGAATTGCAAGTCCTGCATTGTATGGGATGACAGCAGGGGTCTGTGTCTGGCCTGGCAACAAAGGCAAGAGGCTTTAAGAGACTGTTCACACCAAAGGAAGAAGCCTTAAAGAGTGAGGTATAAGGTAACCATATCACCTTGTTCATCATCCCCTAGACAAAACGAGAAGTTAACCCTTGCAGTGGGAAGTAGGACCCATGGCAGGGCTAACATATTTATTCCTGCTGTTCAGCTTTAATATTCAAAGACAGAATTGTATTTTGGGTCCACCCTTGGATCCACATAAGAAATGTCTATATGCTCAAAATATCTATTTTGGGCTAAAATATTTCTAAGAAATTGTACAGATGGATATTACCAAATCATTTAGCTGTCTTTCAAAAACAGTGTCAAAAATGTTTACATTGAAAATATGGTAGACAGAGTATGGAAGACAGAAAAGTACAAAATGTGTTTGGAATTGAAGGAAATTAAGAAATTATATTGACATGTGAAGCCTGGTTTTGGGGCATTATTAGACAGCATATTATTTTTTTTACTTCTAGCATTCATCCTACAGTTGCTGAGTAGCCATCAGTGAAAAATGAGAGTGAAGGTGGGAGGTCTGGTTGCTTTTCCTTTCTTGAACACTAAATACACTGCCTGGCCAAAAAGTCACCACCTAGATTTAGCTAAGCAAATAGGTCAGAGCCTTCCAATGGATAAGTGTTTAGATCTGGGGTTGCTTCAAGTACTCAGGTCTAGGTTCAGCAACCTTATGTCCCCATAAATTAGGTTAGCTGCCTACCTGAATATACTGAATGACCCTGATGGCACAGCATTTTCCTAGATGACAATGCCAGGATTCATCAGGCTCAAATTGTGAAAGAGTGGTTCAGGGAGCATGCAACATCATTTTCACACCTGGACTTCCACCACAGAGTCCAAACCTTAACCCCATAGAAAACTTGCTCTGACAACTGCTATCTAAGATACGTAGCATTGGCAGTGACTGGAATGGTATTTCCTTACTCTTTGCATAGGCACAGAACATGCCATGCTGGGAGTTGATTCCTGTGCACACCAGTAGACCACTGCCTGAGAGGATTATGCATCGACAATAAATCCCATGCTTAAATATTTAGGCATCTTCACATTTCAACAAGTGTTGTAGTGTTGATGTTACAAGAATATATTTTTCAAGCCATTTTTTGTCATTCAAATCTTTAATGTTACATTTGCAATACTGAATATATATATAGTCTAATTTTACTGCATGGGGGTCGATACATTTGAAGGACATGATGGTTTTTGTGTGATTTGTGGAATTTAGATTTACATGTTTTACCAAGATACTTACACCTATTGTTCCAAAGCTTTCTGGCTTTTTTCTTGTGTATTTCTTGCATACTTGTTTCCTAATCCATTTAAAAAAATACCAAAAAGTTTTGGGACTAGGGATTATATTGAATGGAGTGGGAAGTGTTCCTCCTTCTTCAAAGTAACTCATCCACAACTTTGTTCTAGCAAACTTCCATTCAATGTCCGCATGATCCTAATTGGAATAAAAAATAAATAAAAATGAATGTTATAATAAAAACTTGAATGTCATTGAATTGAATTGACTTAATAGGACACAACTCACCTGTTAAGTGACCAAGTTTTGTTATTTTTATTGTTAGTTTATTTTGTTATCTATTTCTCATATAAGGCCCAGAATCTGAGCATGCATACTATGTATTATTTGGCTCAAATGTTGCCCTCTCTACTAAGAACTGTTTTTTTTTAATGGTTTTGAGTTCCACTCTCTGTGTTACACAGACTGGAGCAAAGTACGCGTGGGTAAACTGGCAAAAGTCATATGACAAAAGGTTGCTTTGGTATTCAGAAAATCATGAAACATGATTTTACCATTTAGATGACAGATTATATTTCCTAGATAGAGTAATATATCAACTTGATATTTTACAAAGCTTTAAAAGAAATAGTTATACAGATAAAAAATGTTTTGTATTGCTACTAATGAAATTGTATCTGAATCAGTTGCAGTTTAAAATAAAATATGGCTCCAGTCAGCAATGACCCCTATACTACCTAGGATAGGGGTCATCATACACCTATGGCACATTGCTTGTTAGTTATAAATTAGAATCACACAGTACTCATCCAGTCAAAAGTGGAAAACAATGCTGTGCAAGATTGTGAAGCCTGTTAGCCTTCCAGTGTATCACCTAGGGGTTGATTTTTAAATAAAGTGCAAGGCCGTTCACCCAACGAATATCTGTAAACATTTATCCTATGCAAATATATGCACAAATAAACGCCCTGTAGTTTTTGTTCTTTACAAGTGTAAATACATTTAAATGCTTTGATGCAATATCACATTATAGCCACTAGATGAAGCTGAGGAGCATTCACAGGGCGAACATTCACAGATATACGCAGGGTGAATGGCCCTGAAAACTGTTTATAAATCAACCACTTAAAGTATATATCTAGCCAAAACATTTTTAAAATTTAGATAAAGTATGGCACAGATGGCACCTGCCATTCCGTCTTTATTTTTCTTTCTGTGTCCAATTGGGTAGATTCCTACACTTTATGTCACAGACACACAACAACACGTGAGGGAAAATCTCCCCAAAGTCAGAAGAAATCCCCTCTTAGGCATTTGTCACCAGAAAAGATGTGCCCACATTTGTACCATTACCTCCTGTCATAGTGACAAACATAAAACTTCGGACTTCCCATCATCTTCTGTCATGGGTCAACAGGACAAATAGAAAGGTTAAGGCTCCCCCAGTGGGGACAATAATAACATCTTGATAGGGGTTCTAACCTTCCCTACTCTGAGCAAGACTAAAAATAATGTTTTAGCTGGAAACACATTTTATCAAGAACTGGCTCTTGTACTACTTCCCCCATTGTGATAATAAAGAATGCAATACATGTTGGGACTCCCAGCTGATTTGAGCTGAAAAATCAATTGGGCTTTAACCACTCCTGCCCGTTCGGCTATTCACTTCAGGCTGGTACGGCTGATTTCAGCCCTACATCAAGTGGCTTAGTGTGGCTTCGGATCGGCCAAACATGCCCAGCATGTTCGGCTGACCCGAAGTGCAGAAATAGTTCGACTCAGCTGATCCAACATCTGGATTGGCTAGGCCGAACCTCCGGCAGGCTACTCGCTGCAGTTCGGGCTATTCTTATAGATGCAGAACAGCAGTGAGTGAATAGCCGAATGCCGCTGAGCGACATTCGGCTCGGCTGTTCTGCTCGGTCTACTTTTTAAAATAGTTTAAAAAGTACAAAAAAATTAATAGTAAACGATTGTGTGGAGCTAGCAGTGACAGCTAGCTCCGCCCAACTGTTTTCTATTGGCCAGCGGTTCTGCTGCTGTGTTTGCTATTGGCTCTTGCAAATTGAAATAGCCAATAGGAACCTAGCAATGCATTCCTATGGTGAGCCAAAGGCTCCATGTCAGAATTTAAAAAAAAAAACCTTTCTGGGAGAAAGTGCGGGAGACTCCCAGAGCGCCCGGGAGAGTTTGTTTTCTGGAGATCAGTGTCCCTGGTTAGCTGGTAACCAGGGACGCTGATCTCTCTGCAAGTGGCCGGAGCCAGCCCTGACATGACGGCTGGCTCCGCCCAGCTGTCAGAAGCAGGCTGTCGGCCGACCAGCTTCAGCTTTCAGCGCGGCTCAGTCGAGCCGAGGCATATGCCTTCGGCTCAACTGAGCCGCTCCGCCAACTTTAGGAGCTGTACGGGCTATAGGGAATAGCCCGTACAGCAGCCCTTCGGTTCTACTGAACCGAAGGGGTCCTGGGGCAGAAGCTAGCCGCAAGATCAGCCGAAGCTACGGCTAGATCCTTCCACTTTTCCACTTTTTAGAAAAATGGACTTGGATTTCAATAAGTAGTAAAGATTCCTAGTTCACTAATATCTGGGTTTCAACATGTTGTGTATGTACCACATGCATCATCACATTAAATCTGGTATAGCAGACCTTAAAAAAAAAAAACCATAATGGTGCTCCTACCAATACAACAGAATAAACTGTTTTAGCTTTCCAAGGCAATTCAAAAAATAGGTGGAGGATCACTTGTTCAATCACAGTTGCTGCATGGAGGTTGATATCTGTATTAAGGGTCCAATTTGTCAACAACATGGGAAACTCCTAAGGAATCCTACTGATTTATCAACAGATAAATACAACAGATATGCCATGGACACATATTTGACAAAATTATGGAATTAGTTAACAACAATCCATCCCGCTAGGCACCTCTGGGGTATGGCAATTGGCAACAAGGCACCAGTAACTTACATACTGTCTTATACCAGCACAGAACTTAGATTATACTAATATTTCCCAATTTGCTTCTGTATTATATCCTCCAATGCATTCATCAAAACTCACATATCAGCAGTGTGACAACAGAGCAGTCCATTAGAACTATGCTTCCCTTTTCTCAAGTAGGTGCTGCAAACTCTTTTGCAACTCCTTTTAGAGAAAGGATCAGTTACTTTATTTCTCCTGACTTGATCAGTTTTATGATGGGGTTGATTTAATTAAGTAGTGTACACTGTTTACTTAGAAAAGTTTATTTTCATTTTTGTAAAGAAATATTCACTTAGCTTAGTGAATGGGATAAAGCTTTGTGATGTCAATCACACAATCATGTGCAAGAAAATATCTTGCTTTTTTTTCCTTAATCTTCCTTGCATGTGACTGGTGATTCTTTGTAAACTTAATTTTCACCACATTCACTAAGCTGAAAATTTTAAAGGAAGATTAAAATTCACTTTGAAATGTGAACATACTCTACCAACCCCAAAGTGTGTTTGTTATGGAAAGCATGCTTATATTAATGGTTCTTTGAAATATGAAGGTAAAACAAATGTGACTTACAGCAATGAGCTGGTAGGAGTTGTTCATCATGGCTATCAACATGTTTAGAAGAACAACCAAAGAGATGACATTATAGGTCCCAAACATGGTCGCACCGACAAATTCTGTGAACTTGTGATCCGGTTGCACCTTTGTTACATAGAGATTGATGAGACCAAAAATTGACCAGAACAGGGACTGAAGAGTCTCAAATAACCTATAAGGAAATAGAATACAATAAAGAGGTAATTGTGTGTACTGTAAATGTGTACCTATAGCAATAGAGTCCAACAATCATCAAGGAAATTATATGAACACTTTCTGTACCAGAAGAAGAGAGTGGATCTCCAAAAAGCTTTTCATGTGCTGTTACAAGTGAACTGATACAGGTAAAACTCTTTTTACTCACCTGGTCACTTTATTAAACACTTGGCAGTTGATATATCACAGTTTAGTAATTTATAGTAGTATCGAATACTAAGCACTTTGTTGATTGCTAAGCATAGAAAAGCTGTCCTGCCTTGCTAAAAATATTAGCTGGTTTCTGGGTCACAGACTTGCCTGTACTCTACTAAATCTATGAACCAACTTCATTTCAACTCCTTTTAGAGAAAGGATTGATTACTTCATTTCTTCTGACTCAGCTGATTTTAAGATGGGGTTAATGTCATTTTGCAAGGGAATATTCACTTAGCTTAGTGAATGGGGTAAGATCTGCTGTTTACATCCCCCTTGCTAAAGCACTGGAGGAAATAAACACCTGGAAGAGATAAAGAAATATATATTCACCCTTTCTCTGGCTTCTGTGGTGTGGGAGTGACATTATCCTGGGGATCCCAGGGAATGGTGAGCACTCCAAATCACATGAGAAAACACTGCAGCACAGTGCTAGAAGTTTCCCAGCTAAATTTGTTCTACTCATCATTGCCCAGATCTCCCCATAAGGGGAATAATATCACCTTCAACTGTGTGCTGCAGGTGGAAGCCAGTGAAAAAGGTGAGTATACCATCTGAATTTTTTACCCTATAGGTATTTTTGTAAATCTTTTTTCCAATGGTTCAGCAAGGGGAGGGTGGGCAAACACGAACAGTGGACCATAAATTTTAGGTGCAACATCAGCTTTAAGTATATCTAATGCCTAAACTTTTTTTAACTGGATTAATTTTAAGTAGAGTTTCCCTTTATTAACAAACATATTATGGACTGCCTATACAATATAAAGAAATAGCAACAGCTATCAACTTCTTGTTTTTTCATAAGTTTGAAATTTTATTTTCATTATATGGACACAGTCTATTAGTTTGAAACTGATTCCATGCTCAGTAAAGGTTTTGAATGCCAAAATGAGAAAGCATTCCACTAGAAACCATGTAATGGGCAGCAAAGCTAAAACAGATGGTATCACAAACTAAAAAAAAAAACTGGGGTAGTTCTAGTACTATTAAGGTTTGTTGTGGATACATTAAAAAAAACCTTTAAAGCAGAACTCCAGCTGACACTGTTTAAAATATTTATTTAAATAATTTTACAACAAAAAAACACTTTATTTTCTTCAAAAATAAAGTGTTTTGGATACATTTAGGTTAGCCAGGTTAGCCAGGTTAGCCATACATCTTAAAATTTCAGGTGGTGCTAAACAAGAGAAACCACTAATTTCCCCCATCCACACTATGCTGTGGACTATTGTATTCTCAAAGCGGACACCTGTGACTGTCTGAATACTCGAGCAGTCACTGTTACACCAACAATTGGTGGAATCGACAGGGCCAGGAAATGGACACACTGTGATCCGTGTATGGTAGTTTACAGGTTTTTTTTGCTGTCTGTCCCATTGCAAGTGCAAGTGCAAGTGCAAGTCCCGGCTAAATTAAAAAATACATATATATGCTGAACATCTCTGCAATACCTGCACATTACCCCATGCTTTCTCCCTTTAACGGCCCTGCAAGTGCAGATATATACTTGTTAATCTGATAGAAATGGTGATTTGGAGTTCGCCCCATCCAGTTGTCTGTTGTTACAGTACTAAACCCTGCCTATTCTTCTAATCCCCAAAGCATAGGCATTAATTGTTTTTCTCTTTTTTTATACTATTTTTATTTTTCGTTTTTATTTTGTGATTGTTGCTGAAAATGAATTTATCATATACAGCAGAAGTGGTAATAACATAATTTATCTTTGGAGTCAAACACTTGAGTTACACCACATTATTTATTATTTGATATGTATAACATAATAATAATAATAATAGAATTATTAATAATAATAATAATAATAACTTCTTTTTTTTGCTAATGTACTGTAAACTTTATTTTTTTAGCAGGGATTCACTGAGACCTGAAAACTATTTACAGCGTTTCTCTGGAGTAAAAAGGTTGAGAAAAGCTGCTATACACACTTTGGGGTTTTAGAATGTAAGACTTGGAAGAAAGGGTTCACTTTTGTTTAAAGTATAAAGCTTAGTTTACCTGAACAAATTGTAAGATGTGCACGTAAACGTAAAAACTTGCTGCACAAGCCTTTCTATCTAATGTTGAAAAAGAAAATCAATACAAACTTACGTTGAGAAGGCATTATTTTGTTTTTCACATCGAATGCCAGTGCAATTCAAGGTTTTGTTGTCAATGATGTCGGTTTCGTAGTTAAAGTACAATTGATTCAAACCATTGGCGAATGCAAGTAGCACAAGGCAGTATATAAAGAGAAACTTTAAAATGTCCAGCAGCATTCTTCCTAAAGAAATCTGAAGAGGACCCAGGTGAGAGTTAGCTGTGAACAATGAAATCAGACGCAAGGAGCTGAAGATGTTTGCGATAGCAAATAATGCTTCAGCAACCAGTGTTGGATGCCACATGTCCCAGTTATTTCGACTGATTAATTCCGAATGGTACTGCCAACAAGAGAAATAAAAAGAGAAAAATATTACTTAAGTGAAATTTGTAAAGTGTTATTTTTTTAATCCATACAATTGATACCTGGCTTAATATCAAATATGTTTTCACGTTTCCTACTGATTTATTCCATATCCCATTACCTGCTCGGACACTTGCTTCAGGTTTTTGAGTGGGTTTTTAAACAGACATATCATGGAGCACGGATTATCCCCCAACATTTACAATGTCTTCCAATATATTAAGCATGCTTAAAAAAACGTTCAGTTTGACAAATTGTCTATGCCTTCCCAGATATCTCATGGCACACCTTCTTTTCTTTTAAAAAGGTCTATTGCTGAGATTCTTTTCTTGCTAATGTCTAATGCTATAGTATTATTACCTAGATTGCGTGGCTAGAGGAAGAGGCTGTGTGTGCAGCACAGGATAGTAGTGTCACAAGCCATCCAATATAGGGCTTCTGACAAAGAAAACTATTTTGAGAATTTGTAATGTACCTTTACCCTAACCATAAATATTTGACCTTTAACAGTTTTCTTTTTTCTTTCTATTAATCTTTCATTTTTATTTCTTCCACTAAAGCTTGGCTCATCGGATGACTTTCAATAGATCGCAGCGAGGTAGCTGTTTTGCTACACACAAAACCGTGACCCAGAATCAGGTAGTCTATGAATGATTTAGCACCGAGTTACCAACGGACATGCGATGTGCTCTGGGAGAGAGGTGGCCCGATTTAGTCCGCGCTTCGGTCCCGAGGCGAGCAGAGCTAAGCGCTGGCCCCCGCCCCCGGTGTGGGGGTGGGCCTTTAACAGTTAACCTAGCCCTCATATGTAATCTAACTCTAACACGTAACCGGGCCACTGGAACTGAGCACATAACAGATTAACTAACCCTCTACCCCAAATATTAATACTATGCTAACCAAACCCCTAAACTAATCCTTAATCCATTCTGCCTAAAATGTCTCATATGCCAGTAGCCAGTGTCAAATCCTTACAGTGCCTATACTATAAAATACTAGTTTCAATCTTTCAGTGCTAAAATCCACTGATTTATTAAAACAGCAGTTGGTATATGTGTCACATGCCCATCAAACCTGTGCATTTTGCATTTATAAATTTGCAGTAATTAGTTTGTCAAGCACTGCATTATTACATGTTTATTATAGAATGCTTGTGCGTATGTTGTTTGTTTGAAACCATCACTGAAATTCAGATTACTGAAGCTTATCGGAATACAGGGCGTTGCCAAACCAACATCTCTCTGCTAGGATCACATGGTTTAAACAGAACATGTTCTCCTTTACTGGCCCTAACTTGGGATAAAATGTGGCAAGTGGAAAAACAAGCTTGCATGAAATAACTGTTGTGCTACTGATGATGGGAAAAAATGGTGGCTATAATATAGAAGATAAGCCTGATTGTTTTTACTGACTGTAGGCACAGACTTATTATGGGAAATCCAGTTCTGTCTGGAAGTTTTCATCATTAGCATTTCTTTATAGGCTTTTGGTATCCCTCCCTTTCCATTTGGCTTGAACTTTTTTTTTGGCAGAGGTTAGCAAAATAAAATATAAATAAATTCAGCCAATGTGGAAAGGAAAAATGAAGTAAGCTAAAGTGAAGGTATGTAAGGTTGATTTTTTTGTCAGAGTTTTCACAGCTGCTATCTAGGGATTAGTTAAATAAACCAGCACTTTTATATACAAGGCAAATGTGAGGAGCATGATTTTTTACACACAGCTGACTTTCTGTATACTCTCAGGCCTTACCCAGTCCTAAGTACCTGATATAAAACCTTAGTTTTCACTACACAATAAAGTGCATTTTAGAACTATTATGATTTCTTGCTGTGACAATTTGTATTTTGTAAATGATTGTCAGCTCCTTAGATACTTGTATCCCCATGAATATACAGCAATTTATTTTTACTGTACCCGTGAATATGCAACAATTTTCAGTGAAATAGTTGCCAGGTATAATGAATTCATCACAAAATCCATTAAGTTCCACCAGTCATGGACGTAATCTTGAAATCCTCCATCCCACATCTGCTTGATTTCAGCCCATATAATACCTATATTAATTAGAAATTAGATTATTAGAAAAACAGCAGTTTAGAATGTATATATTTAGAACTCTCAAATAGCACAATAGAAAGGCAGTAGTGACATTTTACTGACACAGTCCTTTGTTGGCCATGCAGAAATTCAGCCCTGGCATGAGGTAATGTACAATATGGAATAATGTGCACAATACTCTGTTTGTTTACAATGTGCAATAGTTGCAATTTTTACTTAGGAATATATATAGCTTTATTTAAAGAATATCTTTTTTTTTTATATTAGAGTCAACTTTTTTTTTGCCAGCTGTGAATATTTCACTTCCTGTCATATAGACTCAACAGGAACACTTTTCCAATGTGGGAGAAACCCCTGCTTAGATAGTTGTCATGGGCACAAGTGTCCCCACTGGGAGAAGTTTCCTTCTATTTCTGTTCTGGTGGCAATTTCAAATTTTGGATTTATCCTCTCTTTATCCTAAGACTCTCATTCCCAGTGACACTCATGATCAGGACAGTTAGAGAAAATTTATTTCCCTAACAGGGACACAATAAAAACCTAAAGGTTCTAACCCCTTACAACTCTATCTAAATCTTAAAAAAAGTTTTGCCTTTAGCTGTACTTTAATGTGTTAACATTTTAATCATAGCGCATTCACACCTTATTCGTGTTGTTTGTTTTAAATCTGGTTTTCAGCATTCTTATTTGTTTTTCAATGCTTGCAATGAATGATGCCCCCTGAGAGGTTCCAACACAGAGCACTTAATTTATATTATAATGATGAAAAGAACAATACTGAAGTCATCATGTCAGCGCTGCTCTCTGTATCATCCAGAATTGCAAACTGCTCAGGGGAAGAAGGAGACCCTGTATATCATGTGACCGGCCTGAAGACTTTGTAAAAAAGCAGATATAAGAGAAAGAAGAAAAAGCAAAATATACATCAGAGGGGCGCCTCCAGGGGGGATGGGGAGCACTGGGGGCAGAGGGTTGAGTCCAAACTCCTTGTTTGGGTTCTCAAATCCAAACACTGAGAAGCCTTTGTAACCAAGAAAGTAATCCAAACTTTTCTTTCCTGACTACTTATGGAACAAACTATGTTCAGGAAAAAAAATTAACATTTCACTAGATATTTAAATTGGTTGTAAAAAGGCTATACCTAATTTAGCACTCATATTTATAGCATTGTGGGAAAGGGAACACATTAGCTAAACAAAGTAAGATTTGTACTCCATGTCATGTTATAGCCATCCTATGGATCATTTCTACTAATTCAATGGACAACATGAAAGATAAAAGCAAGCAGAAAGGAGCAACACGAGATATTTAAAGCAAACTATAATAACTATAATAACTATCATATGTTGATAAAACTGGTTTACAAAAAAAGAGTTTTAAATACAATTTAAATCAAATATGTCACATGTTCACATAGGTAGAATACTGTACAATGTTAAACTCCCTTTTTATTTTTAAATTCACATTGCTCTTAAAATCAACTAGTTTCTATTATTTTAGTTTAACTCTCCATTGCTAAAACATAAAGCTGCATAGTGTCAAGTAGGGATATTGATGCTTTTTAGGGACTTCAGATCATTATATCAAAATCCCAGCAGTCAGGGACTGGCTCCACAGCGTCTTCCCCCCGCGGTACGCCACCTGAAGACCGGAGCCCTGTGAAATCCAGGCAGAGGCATGTTACAGGAATGGAGGCTCAAATAGAGGTGAGCCGGATTAATTAATCCCTATAGGACACTAGGGAACTGATAGAACCCTTGGAAGCTTTTCCCATCTCACATCAACCTATATCAGACTCTACTCTCAGGGACATGTTAATTTCATTAAGAAGCTCTCTAACTAATGATATGCAATCTTTTATTTCCCAATTTAAATCCGATCTACATCAACTGGGAGACCGGGTATCCCACATGGAAGACAAGATGGGTGAATTTGCTGGCACTTTCAATGATCTGGTAGATTCACACACTGCTAGAGAAGATGATCTGGACTGGTTGAAAGCCAAAATGGCGGACCTTGAGGACAGATCACGCCGCAACAATATCAAGTTACGAGGCATACCAGAACCGATCACTCAGGGTGACCTGCTTCCATATGTCCAGACCCTTTTCCAACAAGTGCTCCCAGAAGCATCCGCCACTGATCTTATTATTGAGCGCATTCACCGTCTTCCTAAGCCTTCATTTCTACCGGAAAAGGTACCCCACGATGTCTTAATGCGAATGCACTTCTTTCATGTGAAAGATAAGCTGCTCCAAGTCGGCCGGGACACTACCCATATCCCTAAACAATACGCCCACATACAAGTCTTTGCAGACCTGTCCCAGCATACTAAGCTCTTCAGGAGGCACCTTCTCCCTGTCACCAAGGCTTTGAGGATCCACCAAATCTGCTACAAATGGGGATACCCGGCCAAGCTGCTTATAACCAGAGATGGTGAAACTTTCACTGTAGTGTCCTCAGACCAGGGCTTGTCCCTTCTCAAAAAATTGAATATTTGTCCATCTGCCGAATCCACACTCAGACCGGCTGTATCTCCAAGCAGCAGCAGTGGTGTTCTCCACGACGCAACCGTACTTCCAGGTCTGAGGAGGGCAGTGCTGGATGACTCTCTGAAAGATCCACGTGAAACCCTATTGCCTCTTGGTGCCACATTGCTCACTTCTGTGATACCACCACCATGTTGTGCAGCTTGAGGTGCTGCAATGCGATCCCACTTTGGGATCATGTTTTTACTTGTTTACAGTTTAACCTTATTATTCCTTTTCTATGTTCACTTCTTTACCTGAGCCACCCAAGGAACCCTTACACCTGCCATCGACTGACACTTCACTTCTCAGAGAAGCCGCCTACCTCTCATCACCCACTGGGCCTTCCGGATCCAACCATCTGCATTCCACTTACTACCTCCAGCACTCTAAGTACGACGCATACACTCCGCGATATGTAACACTTCCAAGATGTCTGTTAAAATAATGTCGCTTAACACCAAAGGTCTTAATCACCCCGCCAAGAGAGGGAATCTCTGGCAGGAAGCACGCTCCCTACAAGCAGACGTCATATGCCTCCAAGAAACGCATTTTTCTCTCTGTAATGCTCCACATTGCTCCCACAAACATTTTCCGCACACATAGTTTGCTAATTCCGCTAACAAAACGAGAGGAGTAATGATCATGGTGAGAGACACAGTTACTTTCTCAGAGATTTCCTCTACAGCGACCCCACAGGCCAGTACCTCCTGCTGGTGTGTAATATTAACTCTTCAACCTATACTATTGTGTGTCTCTACACACCCAATACACACCAGATTAGTTTCCCACAAAACATTTTTAAAAAACTGTCCGAGCGTTACACGGTACTGTGGGATGACCTAAACATGGTTATGGATGCAACATTAGATTCCTTTAATCCATCCAAATGTCAATCACCTGATATGCAACACCTTATGTCTGGCGAGTCTCTCTTTGACGTGTGGCAATGTTTGCATACCTCAGAGAGAGACTATAGTTTTTTTCTCAACTCCACATAACTCTTATTCTAGGATTGATTTTGTTTTTGTGGACAGGGGTGTTGTTGTTGTTGTCACGGGTGCACGCCTCAGACATCTACGATATTACGTGGTCTAACCATGCACCTGTTTCAATATCTATTTCTGACCGTCCTGTTTACTCAGATGTATATATGCGGCGTAATAATGTTTCTCAGATGCTCCTTCCCGCTAACAAAAAACAGGTTGAGAAAGCTTTGAAGGAATTTTTTGATATTAATGCATCCTCTGTTGAAAATGTCTAGTCTTTGAAATGCCCATAAGGCATTTGTGGGGGGCTATTGATGCAAATTGGAGCACGAATAAAGAAGCAGAGGTCTCGCCAACTCGCACACCTGCTTTCTCGGATTCATACTCTCGACTCCCAAAAAAAATTGAATCTCACCACAGCTACATCCACTGCTTTGAGTAAACGTAGAACAGACCTCAGGCTGTTCCTTATGGAACAACACAACACCCAGCTCTTTAGATTTAAGGCTAACTTTTACTCTAACGGTAGCAGAGCAGGAAAATTGTTGGCAAATAGCCTCAAGCCCAACGAGGCCATGCCAAAATTCCATACATAATCCCTGCAAGCAATGAGGACAAAATATGGCATCCCCAAAGAAAAGCTGATGCGTTCAGCTGCTACTATGGTAGTTTTTATAACCTCAAAGATGACCAATCCCCCACCCTCAGATGAAGTAATTCTTAATTTTCTACTTAAAATCAACCTACCAATTCTATCTAGCGCCCAACTTCACCACCTTCATGCGACTATCACCCCACGAGAAATACAACATGCTATTAAATCCTTGCCCTCTAATAAAGCGCCCGGGCCAGATGGTTTCACTGGCGAGTACTACCAATGTTTTGCTCATGTTTTAGTACCTTATTTAACACAGGTGTACGACAAGGCCTCCACCTCTGCTTCTTTCCCCCCTGAAATGCTGGCAGCTACGATTATTACGATACCGTAGTCATGGAAAGACCCTACTTCTCCCCAAAACTTTTGCCCCATCTCGCTCCTCAATACTGATCTAAAACTCTATGCGAAGATATTAGCACTTAGACTGAATGAGGTTCTCCGCTCACTGGTTCACCAAGACCAATCTGGATTTTTTAAAGGAAGGGGAGCGCCTGATGCAACCCGACGTGTCTTAAATCTGATCCACCATGCCCATAGCTCCAAGACACCCTGTCTGCTCCTTGCTTTGGATGCAGAGAAAGCGTGGGTTAGGGTGCATTGGGGCTATATGCAACATGTTCTCTACAAGTTCGGCTTCTCGGGCTGGATAATATCCGCAATTATGGCACTGTATTCCACACCCTCCGCACAAGTCTTCATGTCCGATGCCCTATCTAAGCCCTTTCTTATCACCAATGGCACCAGGCAGGGATGCCCTCTCTTCCCTTTGCTCCTCTGCTAGGAGTTCACAATGGAACTCCTGGCAGAGACCATTAGGTCCCATCCACTGATCTCGGGATTCAAATTTAACCGGTACCCACACAAAATCAGTCTGTTTGCAGACGACATCTTGCTGCTCCTCTCAAACCCGGAAACTTTCCTGGCTTTGGTCTCTGAGGTATTAGAATCCTTTAGAGCTGTACCGTACTATAAAACCAACAACTCAAAATCACAGATCCTAGATCTGGGAGTGCCGACAACCAGTAAGGTGATGCTACAATCCCAATTTCCCTATCAGTGGAGTGCCACTGGCATTACATATCTGGGTATTACATTAATGAGCTTTATCTCCTCGTTGTATAATCATAACTATGTGCCTTTCTAGCCCCCATTTACAAACCCTTTTAAACAATCTTCGCAGAGACACTCTGTCCTGGTCCGCAAGACTGGCCACCTTCAAAATGATAGCCCTACCTCAACTTCTTTATTTATATAGAACTCTTCCGATTCCTATTCCCAACAGATATTTCAAACAACTACAGGGTATTATAAGTAAATTCATCTGGCAAGGGAAAAAACCAAGATGCTCCCACTCAGTCTTGATGAAACACAGAAGGGTGGGTGGACTAGGCCCTGGGTACCCAGATGTGAGGGACTACTACCTGACTGCTCTGCTCGACCAGATGAAAGCTTGGCTGAATCCACAACATTCCAAACTGTGGTGTGAAGTGGAGGCCTCCTTTCTCCCTAGGGGTAACACCTCTATTTATTTACTACACAAAACACTACCCACAACACTAGTGACACATATGTCACCCATGTCCAGAGCAACTTTGGAAACATGGCGCCATCTCCGCACCAATACGGGGAGGAACGACCCATGTCGTACCATCAACATTCCTATTACTGCTTTAGAACTATTAATTCCCGAAGTTCGACTCAATACGTGGTCAGTTAAGGGCGTTACTTTCCTTCACAACCTATATGTAGGCCCTAGCCTGAAACAATTTCCAGTACTCCAGCAAGAATATAATCTACCGACAGGGGACATATATTTTTATTGTCAAATCTCACACTTACTTCAAAATTTTCCTTCTAACACATGTGAAATCTCTCATTCTGCCTGGAACTTTTACTTCTTGCAGAAGTCAGGAACCAAAAGGTATCTCCTTATTCTATAACCTACTACAGCATTGGGAAGATGAGCTGCACATGACCTTCTCGCCGCAACAGAGGATGGGGGCCCTCAGCTCTCTACGCATAAGGCGACTAAATGTGTCGACCTGTGGGCGCTTGCACACAAAATAACCTTCCACTGGTACTTCACTCCTCTGCATCTGAGCAGGATGTACCCATCTTCCCCATGAACCTGCTGGAGGGATTGCGGTAAGATTGGTAGTCTATATCATAGCCTGTTGGACTTGTAAAAGCCTTACATGCTTTTGGAAACTGGTCTTTCAACAGATTTCACTAGTAACGGGTATACTGACAGCCCCCAACACTGCGTTGGGACTGTTGTCAGTAGGACTGGCATAGTTCCCCCTTACTTATCGAACTATCATTTCCCATATATTGTTAGAAGCTAGATTAACCATCGTACGTCACTGGAAGAGCTTGAACTCTCCGAATTTTTCGGAGACGCACTCTATCATTAATCTTCATCATGCATATGAAAAATGTATGTCCTTTCAAGATGGATCACACAACAGGTTTTGCAATGCATGGAAATATTGGCATGTTTGAGTAACTATGTTATTACATCACTAATTTATGTATGTAAATGTATAAGCGAATCCCCCGATGGGCGGTACACCACTGTCCTTGCTCATGGCTCCATGACTACCTTTCCTCCCTTCCTATTAGTCTGTACTTCTGTTCCCTTTTTTCCTACTGTTCACTATCTCTCTTCCCCTTCTTTGGGGACATTGATGATATTTACTAAATACGTATAAGTTGTTTATCTGTTTTTGTACTAGTTGTACATTCAATACACCTGTAATACCTTATTATGTCTGTTATTCACCAAAACGTGAAAACTCCAATAAAAATCTATTGAACAAAAATCATGTATCCCTTTACAAATGTATTGTTACATCATAATAATAACTTTGATATTAACTAACTGTTATGTTTTAATTGCTGTTTTTCCTTAACAAGGCATTGGACAAAACTCTGTAGTAACGGTTCAAGCAAGGTGTGTGAATGAATCAGAATGTTTGTATTTCTAAATGAGTTTTTCTGAATGTAATCAAGGAAGGGGTATTTGTCTCATGATTCAATTTAATGTACTAGCAAGTATGTGTACTTTGAATTCACAGACCAAGTACACTGAAATGGGAGACAAGAATTTTACAGTGTAAACTTATGATGGTTACTGTTCACAGCCGCAAAGTAAGCATTCATTTATGGCTGCTGAACCTTCTGATCAGTAGCAATAGCTTCTTAAAAATGTTGCTGCCACACTTCAGGAGCCCCAAACATTGTGTCGGCAGTATGCAAATGTTGACAGGTAGTCAAACAGCCAATGTGTTTCAGGGGATCAACACTCCCCTTTTATCAGGGCTGTGTATATGAGAGCTACAGCATCAACATCCCAGGAAAGTTGATACTGTAGTTTTCACATACACTGCCCTGATGATAGGGAAGTATTGAGCCTGTTAGGCTACTTACCATGATCAATACTTTTGCGCTCTTCTCCTTTTTATGCACAATGGCTGATCTTAAGAAAGAAGAATGGCTGTACACAGCTATCAACTAAGTGTTGGAGTTGGAAGTGAGTGTATGTTTCTTTTTCTTTTTCTTTAAATGGAAATATAAAGTAAATATGATTATGCAAACTTTGCACTATATAGTAGATGTTATATGCTATCATTTGGTTAAAAAAATGTTTTAAATGTATGTCTGGGCAAAATTAAGAAAAAAGTCAGTACATCTCTACACCACATGCACATTTCCCCATGTTTAATTCTTTTTAAAACACTGCAAGCATATAAAAAGCTGTTTATCTGCTAAAAATCCAGTGTATTACAAATATCCTGTTTGGTGTGACAACAGTTTCTTTTCTGCACTAAAATCCCAACCAGTGTTTGTAGCCCTGCCTGCTAGACTACAGAAGTACATCTATCCCTGCTTCTCTCTGTCCCACTCCATATGCTTACACTGATTTATTTCCCATTAAAGCCATGCTGCTGTCTTAACTCATAAGAGCCTGCCCACACAATGTCTGTAGTGAAAGGGCTCTTGGGAGATGTAATTATGGGGGTGGGTTGTCTATGCCAAAAAGAACTAAGCTTCCAGCAGCTAAGTTACATTCACATAACCACTCTCAAAATATTGTGACATTACTCCTGTACATGAATATAATGGTTACATTATGTGTGTATCAGGGACTGTACAACAATATACTACTGCTTCTGATGTAACAGTGGTTTTAATTAGCACATCTCATTCAACTCATACCCTTTAAAATCTTCATTGTAATTATTGTTTAGGACATTTCCCTTATTTCCCTTCCTACACAGTGACATTTTAAACATTGGTTACTATTTACAAGCCATTGTCTTATTTGTGGATTGTTAAGATTATTAAGGTTTACAACAAGAAAACATCAACATATTATATATCTTAAAAGACTGGAAAATGCATTTGTGTGCTGCTACGGAACCAAAGACAGTAAACATTTTATATATACGTGTATATGTTCAAATGTACTGTAAATGAAGTATTCATACTTGATGTGTTTTCTTTCTAGCATTCTTTAACCTTTTTTTATATGAAGTACTAGAAAATTATATTAATAACTGAATTTTTATATTTTAGAAACACTGTTCTTAAAGCATAATCAAATGTGATACGAAAACTGCCAGACAACAGACAGGCCAATATCCTCTTTCAGAGATTTTACATAAAAACATTGAAAGGAAAAGTGGTGTGCAGTAATCAACTGAGACAAATCAAAATTCTGGGAGCACTTCTCCACCAATGTAAGGGAGCTCTTCTCCACTGGCCACCAATGTAAGGGGTCTTCTACTCTGATCACCAATGTGAGGGGTCACTTCCCTATTGACCACCAATGTATGGGTGCACTTCTTCACTGACCACCAATGTAAGGAGGTATGTCTCTGCCAACTATCAATGTGAGGGGGTCTGTCTGCATTTCTTCTTTTACCATTATTGTTATGTTTTTGTTTTTATTTCATGATTTCTACTAAAAAATGTCATAGAGAGCAGAGAGGGGTGTTAAAAATTGATCAAAATTTGGGACTTAAGGTAAGACACATTCTTTATCATTTTCATGGTTATTCACAGAAAGGTTAAGAGTTTGGAGAAGGCAGGAGAAGTGAACAAAAAATGGCTTCTCTATTCTGCTTGAAACTAGGGATGACCTTAGGTTCAAACTAAACCTGGTCCAAGCCTGTGCTCCTCTGAACCCAGAAGAAGCTCCTCCTGAACACTGAGGGAAGCTTCTTTCATGCCGCCCAATCAGATGCGGGCAGGGAATTCCCTGCTCGCAACTCGATGTAAGCAAAGCCACCAGGTGCAGTGACATAATTGACCTTATATGGCTACATGTCTTATTTGGTGTCATTTACATAATATGGCTATGTGGCCATATAAGGTAAATGACATCAGTACATGTATCCTGCCCCTTTGTGAACATGCAACTGTGGGGCGGGGAATGTCCAGCCCATAGCTGATTCGGTGGAAGTGCTTATGGCACTTCCTTGTTTAGAGAAGCTCATGTTCGGATCAGGTTCAGTCCAAACCTAATCTCAGTCCGACTTGAGATGTTAATTATGATTGATTAATTCTAATGTATTTTGTAGGACTTTATTTTGAGTTTGTTGCTGTGGGATGGAAATTCATGCCAGATTTACCACACATTTACTAATAACTAATTTGCCAGGTTTAAAAAGTACAATCACTTTTACTGATACATTCACTGAATCACCAACATCTGGCTTAGCTTTTCATGTTATATGACAGTCTTCATATTCATAAAGCATAAAATGTAACAATTTGAAAATAAAAGAATCTACCTGAAACATTTGCCACTCTTAACCAGTAAATCCAAGTATTGTTTTGGTATAACTGCATTATTCTTTTTGTCTAAGAATGTTAATTTGCACTTAGCTGAATCTCCACACCTAATTTGTTACAATGATTTGTCTTTACCTCTCATGGATAGGCGTCTCCTATTATTAATCTGTATTCAGAAGTGTGGAACTGGATGGCCACCACAGATGCTGTCTTAGCTCCTGTCTCAACTCATTGCTAAAAACATATGCTATGTCAAAGCTACCAAACAACAGAAAAACTTTGAATCAAAGCATTATAGTTTTCTTGTATGGCAGTGTCTTTGTTATTTTAGAGTTAGTGTATCTTTTATTAGCACTGAGCTAAGGGCAGGGGATATTAATTAGACTCTGTGGCAGCTTCCAGCCAACAATTCTATGCTTAGAGGTAGAGAACACAAAGCCAACTGTTATCCCTGAGAGATAAGGCTGTAGTGGTAAAACAGCTGAAGAATGGAAAGTCAGAATATTACAGATGCCCTTTTGTGAAAAGATCTCCTTATCAATACCAGCAAATGTTGCTAGTGGATATCAGTTAATGTCAGCAAATCAGTTTATGTCAGCAAATCGAGGCAGGAGTATGTATCTTGATTTGACTTTTGTATGGCCTGTCTCAGAGGGCAAGAGGTTGACTAACACTTTAGGCATACCCAGCCTGATATATGCAACCAATACAAGCATCAGTTATATCATGATAACTGAGTCAAGAAAGGGTTAATTATCAAGTGACAAGGAGTGCATATGTAACCACACATACATGTTAGATAATATTTGTAACTGATTAGGTATTGTTTCCTTTTCTCTACAGAACATAAAACAATCTTGAGTGCACATGAAGGCGCCTTTAATTCAGCTATACATTGATCATCATGAACAAACCATGATAATTGCCCATTGTTCTCAGGAAGAAGTGATAATTTGTGAGGCCACCCCAGAGGTTGCATACAATTGGGGTTCCAGTGCTTCCAATGGGCACAACTTGGGTCTGATTTACTAAAGTGAAATCAACCAGAGCAGACATAAACTGCTAAGATAGGCTTGCACTGCAAGATTCCATGAGAGGGCAAATGTGCACAAGTATAACAAAGACAATAATTGAATCAACCTGCGTATTTGATTTGGGAATGCTCTAACTGAATAATTCTGATTAAAATACAACAGGCTAGCCTATAACCGCCTAGGTTTTTTGCAGCAGCCAATCCACATCGGACAGACTTGGCCATAGGTAGCACTCATCCCCTGCAGGTTTCACCAATTCAAATAACAAAAAGATGAATAAATAAAAACTTAAATACATAGATACGTAAATGAATGAATAAAACAAAAGATAAATTTTTTAAATTTTCTTTATAAAAAAAAAAAATTAATCCGTGGTGGAGCATACATTTACAAAATTAAAGAGTGCACGCTTTTCCTGCTAGGTGGTGTTGCTGCTTGCTGCTGCTGTTTCTGCTGCCTTAGTATTCCTCTCACTACAGCATATCTGTAACAATTAATAAATGAATGGTTCTGGCCACCAATCCCAGTGCCAACCTAGCCAGACCCTGGCATAGGCTGTTTTTAACCCCCTCCCCCCTGCCCCCCC
>NW_017306704.1:85181-128916 GCF_000935625.1 Nanorana parkeri
ATCAGTTTTAAAACTTTTAAATTCAAAGCTTAAAAAATGTATTTCCTTTTTGGAAGACACCTTCAAAGGTCTGACCTTTCAGACTTGCCTGTGCTGCCACTCAAATGTGGTACCACAACTGGACATACTAAAAAACTATACCCATATTTACCCAAGGGCTAACACTTTTAGATTGATTTACTATTAGTGTTTTTTAGTCACCTTTAAGGATATCAGTATGCACTTTACAGGAGCAGTTATATAGGCCAAAACACATTCGTTGAAATCACATTTTTATTTTTGGCATGGTACTACTTAGCTGGCAGATGTTCGGAAGCAGGAGTGTACACTACATAGCTAAGCACACTTGTTAGTACATTTACCGCATCCTAGATACATATGATGGTTACACAATTTGGTGGTCCACTCACATTTTACACTAGTAATACCAAAACTAGTCAGAACTAGTGAAGAAGAAGTCTCACTAAAAATTTACATTTTTATTTTATCTGTCAAGGGACCAAATGCATAAAACACTTGGTCCTGTTTGAAACAGTGGCTTCATTGGGGAATAAAAGCACCTCTATATTTATGTTAATGCTAGCTGTGGCTTCATCCCAGGCTGAAGCCTAAAATAAAAGCAGTCCTGTGGGGAGAGGTATAGCAAGCACTAAGTCCCCACCCCTTCTCTAGTCTGACTGTTTATTCACTATTATACATTTTATGTTTATTTACTATTATTATTATTATTATTATTATTATGTGCAAATCAGTTGATTCGGCGGTTTATCCAAATCCGAAATAACAAATTTAACATATGCCCGAATACACTAAAATGATATTCGGGCATACATAAATTCGTTTTCAGAACACGCCGGCGGCCATGTTGGCCGCCAGCGCGCTCTGTGCATGCCCGCCTCCATCTTGAAGGAGGAGCGTATGATGATCATGCTAAAAATACATCAAACAAGGTTAACAAAAAAAAAAATTAAAGCTGTTGCTAAGGTTTAAGATTAGCTTTCTCTTGGAGACATTTCTCTAAAACATATTTTGCATCAAGCATGTATGATATACAGTATGTGAAGGTTAAAGCGACACTGCTGAAGTCAGCAGTCTTTTTAATACTACACTAATCCAAATCTTCAAATTGTCAGATTCAGCCTTAAAACTTCCCTTAGTAGAGCTTATAAAAAAGCACAGCATGCGACAGTGAGAAAGCCATCTGTGAAGACCTCCTGCTGAGAAGCCAAAAGGAAGTTTTAAAGTTTCTATCATAAAGTTTCTACTGATCATTACTTATCAGTAAGATCAAAAATCAAGTGGGATAGTCTACTTAAGGGCTCAGTCACACTAGATGCAGTGCGTTCCGGCCCGATTTTGTCCGGAACGCACTGCCTCACATTGCGGCCGGCTCACTTTTTAGTGGGGTAGGAGGGGGCGTGGCGGGCCATTAAAGTGATTTATTTTTCTGTAAATTATTTTCTGTAACATTTGATTAAGAAATATCTAAACATAGGAATGCTATTTCTTAAAGTGATACTAAACTCAGGAGTTAAAAGTTAAAAATACATTGAAGTGCCTTAACTATTAACAAAAATGTATCTTATTTGTGTATCACTCGGCTGTAGATCCTCAAATCATCTCTGAATTGGTGCTGACACTGTCCTTCCTTCTGGAGGGTGGCTACTTTTGTTCTCCATGGTCCCTGTGTGTGCTGTAAAGTAGTCACCGCTCCAAGCTCGCTCCCGTGATGGTTTGCAATCTCAATACAAATGAGTAAACTAAACATGAGATTGTATTCAATCACAGGAGTGAGAAAAAAAAGTTGGCGGGGAGGGGGGTGTATTGTGGAATCTGGCCTTGGGGCGGCAGGGAGAGTAAATCCCTGACCATACACATACCTTGTTCTTGCAGTCTTCTCTTCCCTTCTCTTAGCAGCGGGGGAGGGGCGGTGATTTGCATATGAATGAGGCGCGATATTTACATATGCATGGGCTGCGGCTTATTGATATGCAAATTACCGCGGCCCATTCATATGTTAATATCTCGGCCTATACCGGGACAGTGCAGGCTGCAAGAACAGCACCAGCAAGGTGTTTCTCTGGGCTCCCCCACCAGCGCCCTCTAGTGTCTACTGTGTGGTAGTGCCGGCTCTGCTCGCTACCACACAGTAGACACTGCTCTGCACAGAGTCGGCATAGTGGACCGGCCCTGGCTGCTGTGCGGGCCACATTACAAGGTCCGGCGGGCCGGATTCGGCCCGCGGGCCTTGTGTTTGCCACCCCTGCTCTAGAACGAAGGACAGTGCCAGCACCAATTCAGAGATGATTTGAGGATCTACAGCCGAGTGATACACAAGTAAAATCCATTTTTGTTAATAGTTAAGGTACTTCAATGTATTTTTAAGATTTAACTCCTGAGTTTAGTGTCACTTTAAAGTGAACAAAATAAAAAATGACTTGTCTGGGTATCCCTTCATATTTAACAATATATTTACTTTCACTGTGACATTATTGTAACAAAATAAAACATATGCTGACAAACTGGTGCTCCTTCTTAGATGAAACCACAAAGTATCAGATCTTCAAAACATTGAAAAGTGGAAACAGCTATATTTATCACCTCTTGTCTCGAATAACACCTTTGAAAATATGTGCCTTCAGTGTGTATATTATACAATGTTATATATGCTGTGCTTTTTTAATTCTAATGAATGAATGAATGAGTGGATTTCTTAATTCACAGTGTATACATTATAGTGTACAGAATGGAGTGCAGTGTGGAGTATTCCAGGGACGTGCAGTCAGGGGAGGCAGCTGAGGCATAGGGGGTGATTTACTAACCTAAACACACGCACCTGGTGCGTGTGATTTTCACACAGCAAAACGTATTTATCAACCAAAAAGTCTCTAAAAGCATATTTCCACTAATGCCATATATGGAAAAATCATGCACATGATGCATATATAATGCTGCTTCACAGTTTAGACAAAAATGGTTAGCTCATGCATTTACATTCCTGCATTCATCAACGCAAGCAACACAACATAGAGCTAATTTACACAACATCACCTTGCAATTCATCCAGGGCTTTGCACAACACACCTGCTGGGTGTGTACACACTACAAAGGTGTCTAGATTCCACCAATAGATCATGCTGGGAGGTAACACACTACAGAGGTGTATACTTGTTCGTGGTGTGTTTATAAGGTTAGTAAATCAACCCCATAGCCTCACCCAGAATTGTGGAGGACATGAAGTTGACAGCTTTTTCTCCATTCAGATCGGCATCTAACAGGTTACACAGCAGGGAAATCCTCCCCGCTGTGTAACCTGTCACAGAGCCTCAGCGGTGAGGAGCAAGTGAGGGACAGGGAGGCTCCTCCCTGTCTCCTTCCTTCCTCCTTTACACTAGCTTTGGGATGGGTTGGGGTTTCCGCCGGCAGGAGGTGGAGCTGCAGGGACGGGCTTTCAGTGGCAGGGGGCAGGGCTGGGGAATGCCTCACCCCGAGCAAGAGGTACCACACGTCACTCAGTATTCAACATACTTTACAAAGTGGAATTATGCAGAGCATATAGCATAGAGAGCATTGCACAGAGTGGAGTGGGGGTAGAGCCTACGACATACAGCACACTGTACAGAGTGGATCAGTGTGTATAATATATAGTACAGTGTACAGAGTGAGGGATTATAGAGCATATAACATACAGCACAGTGAACAGAGTTGAATGGTGTAGAGCATATAGCAAAAAGCACAATATACAGAGTACAGCACAATTAAACACCTAAAATAAAGCATAGTGTATAGAGTGCAGCAGTGTGACACATATAGCTTATGGTACAGTGTACAGAGTTGAGCAGTGTAAAGCATATAATATACACCACAGTGTACAGCAGTAACATGCCTTCTGTGCTGGGTGAGGCACCCCCCAGCCTGTCGAAGCTCCGCCCAGTCCTGACACAGCTCCACCTCCCATCTCGCTGAAGCCCCACCCCACCGAAAACCAAACCCTCCCAGGTCGGTAACCAAGCTGTGTGGGGAGGAGGAAGGGAGGAGACAGGGAGGAGACAGGGAAGAGCCTCCCTGTCCCACATTTGCCCGTCACTGCTGCGGCATTGAGATCGATGGCCTCAGTGCGTTTTTTTTTTCGTTTTTTTGATTGGACAGCTTGGACCAATGGCGCATTGCCATTGGTCCAAGCCATCCACAAACCTCACACCTCTAACACAGAGTATGTGACAGCTCTTGCCTCACCAAGTTAGGTTACACAAGCAGTGGTGAAGCCCGCTGCTGTGTAACCTAACTACCTGTCAAAAGCCGGATGCAGCGTCCATAACAGGTTACACTGTGGGGAGTATTTCCCTGCTGTGTAACCTGTAACAAGCCGCACTGAATGAAGAAAAAGCTGTCAGCTTCAGGCTTGAAGCTGACACCTTTTTTCTTCATAATACTAGGTGAGGCTCTGCCTCACCTGCCTCCTCTGACTGCACGCCCCTGGTGTACAGAGTGGAATTATGTAAACATATAGCATACAGCACAGTGTACCGATTAGAAGGGTTTAGAGTATATAACATACAGCACAATGTACAGCATGAAGTGGTGTAGTAAAATAATGTACAACACAGTATACAGAGCAGAGCAGTGTGGAGTATATATCATAAAGTACAGTGTAAAGAGTGCTGTGGTGTAAAGCCTATACCATAAAACACAGCATGCAAAGTAGGGTGTTATGGAGTGTATAATGTACAGAATGGTGTATAGAAATTCATAATTTTAACCACAACATAAAAACACCACACTATAGTTATACACAGGGGTGTCCCTAGACTATTCACCTCTTGAAGTGTATGTGTGTGGAGGGGTGGGCACATTATAGGGGAGGGCAAATTAAAGGGGGGGTGGCGTCTGGCGTCCCATCCAGCTCACTGACATCACTGGCTGCCAGGAGCTGGGCGAGAAGCTGACCAGAGTGTCCTGCTCAGCTCCTGGCAACCAGAAAGTAACGCTCAGCTCCTGGATGTCACTGGTTGCCACAAGCTGGACAAGATGTCAGGCACAAAATCACAGTTGTTAAGAGCTTTTATCAACTTGGGACGCTCTGGCCAGAAAGGGGGAGGCATGCACACCAACTGTCCCCCCATGTGACCCAATGAGATGCCACCTAAGGCAACCACCTCAGGTGGTATCTCAGACAGGAAAATAACTGGCCACAACACTGCTTTCAAGGAGCACACTGCATTCTGGGAATTACTTTCATGTAAAAGTACTACAGAATGAACAAATATAATATAAATAAATAGATGTTTACGTGCATTCATGATTGTTAATTAAAGAATAAAACTGAAGGTCAAAAATCTTATTTGTTGCTAATTCCTTAAACATGCTTCTATACAGTAAACTGAAGAACCCTTCTCCTGTGTGAAATCTTTCTAATTCAGCAATAAAGTGATGGCATGATAAATTACATTTTACTTTGCAAACCAATCATATCCCTCCTTGTCATACATAAAATAGCTGACACCCAATGTTTCCTCCAAAGTTTTTCTTTTTGTTAAATGTTTTATGTTAACAAATTGCTTGCAAAAACATATATTGTACATTCAGTCCTGTTTATACAGCAGCACTTTAAAAGCGGTCCAGGTAAAAAAATGTTATATCTATTTTTAGTCTAGAAATGCAAACATTAAGCAATTATCTTGCAGTTATTAAGCAGGCCGAGCACAGTAAAACCAAATATAGAAATGTAATTGCTTATCACTTGTTTTCCTCCATCGTCTGGTTTGCCTCCAGATTCTGATTCCTATTCTAGTTCCAGCGGTTTATCTTGGTAATTTATATAAGAAAAACTATTTTGTTCTCTACAGCTCTTCTTTGCCTGGGTCATCATGAAGAGACTGTTTGCCAAATTACTGTGAAGCCTAGTAGAAATTATTCTGAACTGAAAATAACAAATCTTCTCTCCATACTTTTAAATTCTTTGTAACAGACTTTTTAACAGACATCCACTCCAGTTAAAGAGGTAATCTGTTCTTGGTTGCAATCTCAGGCAAGATGTCCTGTGCTGAGAGACCTCTAATCTGTGTTCTATTTGATGTCATCGCGCACGCGCAATGGTCTTTTTGACGCCTGCCGGCGGCCATCTTTGTGATGGACGCCGGCTGAGAGAGGAGGGGACGTTCACCCGGCGGGATAAGGTCTCTCCTGACACTGTCGGGCTCTCGGTCCGTGACCGAGTGCCCGACATTCCATAAGGGGTGACACCAAAATGACTATCAGTCATATTGGTGTCACCCCTCCAAAGATGGCACCCGGATGCGGGCCGCACCACCGCGTGACGCCACTACTGTCACTAGCAGTCCCTGGTCTCATACTTATAATTATGAATGAATCGACATATGATCACCATAACACACTTACAATCGTCGTTTTTCCAAAGAGCTGGCACCAAATCTTTCAATTCCCTGAACTTCCTGTCGAGTACAAGATCACAAGGGACAGCACAGGGAGAAGGGAGGAGTAGGGAGCAGGGGAAAGGGGAGTGTCCTATCTTGCTGTGGTTGTTTGTTTGTAGAGACACACAAGGGAGGATCCTTAGGACCCTGCAAGGGAAAGGAGTCAACCCCAAAACAGGATATCAGTGCCAGTGCTCAGGGGACCAGCTGATTCTGCAGGAAACTAAAACATTTAAACATCAAGGAGCAGCATCCACTGTAAGTGATTTCATCAGCATTTGAAATAGCTTAAAAACCCTTTGACTTTTTATATCACTTTAATGAAATCCCTCTATTGTTTTACAGAAAGCAGAACCCTCACTGTGTAAAAAACATTGATTGTGTTTGGGGGTCCATTTGGCACTAAACATCTCTCAAATGCTAAAAATGCAAACATGGCCCTGTATGTATGCATGTGAGCAGGGGCGTAACTAGAAATCACAGGGCCCCATAGCAACATTTTGTATGGGGCCCTGTGATTTCTAGTTACACACCTTGCAGAGCCCACCTGAGATCCCACACAGCCCATCTGAGAGTGGCCCTGCAGAGCCCCCCATAGACTCTGTATAGTGGGCTCCGCAGGGTCTCAGGTGGGCTGGTCACACCCCTGCATACCTCTTACCTGTCAGCTCCAATCTGCTGTCAGCCTCCTCTTCCTCCGGGGTTGCTGGATGGCCCTGCATCCTCCTCCACTGCTGACACCGGGCCCCGCCTCCTCCTCCGCTGACGTGCCCAGCTTCCTCCTCTGTAGCTGCTGGGTGTCACTGACTCAGCAATGGCTGTGAGGAGGAACGCACATCTGCACAGATCACTGACAGGTTTGTCAGCGATCTAAACAGTGGCGTGTTCCTCCTTTACAGCCACCAGTGCCCCGGGCCCCATAGTAGCCGCCTGGGTCGCTAAGGTGATAGTTCTGCCACTGCATGTAAGATAGGAACCTTAGATTGTAAGCTTCTTGAGGGCAGAGACTGATGTGAATGTGTAGCATGTAAAGTACTGCATAAATTGTTGGTGCTAAATATATACCTGTAATAATAAATAAGTAGATAAATCTGTGCAATTAGCTATTTGCCTGGAGTTTAACTTTGATGGAGAAGCCATCATTATCTCCTACCGTCATTTCTAAGCACTTAAAGAAACATTGAGCATATCTATCTTTTCACTCTCCATAATAAAAGAAGGTGGGCATGAAAAACATTATTCATCAGATTAATATTCCTCTATTAATTTAGCATAATTACAACATTTACTGGATACTACCCAATTTTCTGCTGGTAATTACTATTATATCATCTTGTCAAGCCTCAATTATCATCTACAGTGAGAGAAAGAGATCAAGTAACAGCTAGCAGTGTGTTCTACACAGGAAAGCAGAAAATATGTGTCATTTTTTTGACTGCTATATAATGAAAAAAATATATATATATATATATATATTTTTTTTTTTACTCATCAGCTAGTAAACATTTAAAAGGAGTTCATATGTATCAGTGGACCAAGCCTATCTACAGTAAAAAAAAAAAAATACACGGTACAGAGTTGTGATCAGGGATGTGGGTGTGTTTTTAACTGTTTTTTATGTTGGTCTGTCTTTCAGCGGCCTGTGGAAGTGGGGTACGTGTGGCCTTTGCTTCCATACAGCATTTGAATGTCATGAGCATTTAGTAGGGCAGCATGGTTATATTTTCTGATAAGCCTCATAAGCCTCTCTTTATAATGTATTTTATGGCTTCTGGGTTTTGGTGCCCTAGTCGTCTGTGCCATAGGTGGTTGCATTTGTTGTGTGGATTATGAGTGGCTGTTTTGACTTGTTCATCTGCGGTGATGAGTCTGTATAGGTGTTCATCCAATTTTCCTTTTGTAAGGATTTGCTTATTGTTTAGGATTTGAACTGTGAGACCGTTATTAGTAAGGGTTTTCACAGATAGAAGGCTTCCTTCTGGAACATACAGTGCATTTTTCATGAGGATACTCTGCTTGTCCCCTGACGATGTGATGCAGTTCAAGAATTCTTAAACGTTACCTTCTGCAGTTATACTTTTCCCATTTGTCTTTTGTTCTGAAATCAATTTCTGTGAAGAAGGTCTCATCACATGCCATTTGACTTGTTGCACCTGAGTCAATACACCATCCACGTGGTATACTGTATCTTGTTGCACTCCTTACCGGACTTAGTTGGTAACCTGTAAAACACAGGTGACCATGGTCGGCACCGTGAAATATAGAATGATTTCAAAGGATGTCACCAGCACACCATACTTCCAAGTGTAATTAGCAAAAGTCAATTTAATGACAGAACAATGCCATTCAAATACATGCGCTTTCGGGGCCGCACAGGGTCCACTTCAACAGATTCAGAATAACACCACATAAAAAACCCACACCCTTTAAATAGAGATACATATTTAAGTGTACAGAAAAGGAACCTCCTACCCCTACGTAGCATCATAACATTCTCCAGCCAATAGAAAATTAAAAAGGACTTACAGAATGCCGGCATTTGGAAAAAACGGCATTGGCCGCTGTCATGGCCGCTAGATGTTGAACACATCAGTCAGTTTTAGATGTGGGTTAATAAAGATTTTGATAAGTGTTTGACCCCTTGGTCCATGTTGTGGTCTCTTTGGCAGCTTTGTCCTTAACAAGACAGCTTTTCTTTGTAGTAGATGGTGTTAGACCACAGATGGGGGGATTTTCTTTTTCAATTTATATATTATATATTATATAATGATTCCTGGGTACTACCATCAAAAGCCGTTAAAAGCACCCTATTTGAAATGTGGCATGGAACGAAGCCTAGCCTAGGGCACATTAGAGTGTTTGGATGTAAAACGTATGTATATATTCCCGAGAAGTGATCCAAATTGTAGTCATAGAAGGTATTCTGATGGGCTATAGTGATCAAAGCAAGGGATATAGAATCCTCCACCCAAAGACTGACAAAGTGACAATAAGTCGCAGCGTTTATTTCAATGAGAACTCATCACCAGAAACAATGATCCCGGGGAGTTGTGAAGCAAATTCGCCTGGTAACAAGCAAAGGAAGCTGAGCAAAGTGAAGCCACACAGGAGTCAGAACAAGAGGTGGAACTCACAAGGGATAAGTCAAGTTCCATGTTAAATTCTGCTGAACAATACCACCCTGCAAGCTGTCACATACTGCTAAGACACATGGCATACTCGAACCAACATCGTGGGAAGACATAGAAAAATTACCAAAACACGAAGCCAATCAATGGAGAAAGACAGCAGAAGAAGAAAAAAAATCACTTACAGAAAATAAAACCTGGACACTCACGGAGTTTACCCCCGATTGCAGAACTATAGAAAGCAAATGGACTTTTAAGGTGAAACTTGATGCAGAAGGAAATATTAGTTTTCATGGGATACTCCCAGAAATTTGGCGAAGACTATGATGAAACATTAGCTGCCGTCGTAAAACACTCCACCATCAGAACATTCCTTAGCATCGCAGCCGGGAAGGGCATGCAAGTGAAACACCTAGATATTAAAACTGCTTTCCTATATATAGACATTAAGGAAGATCTCTACATAGAGCAACCACCAGGGATTGAACAAGGACACAACCTCGTGTGTGAAGAGCATCTACGGACTCAAGCAATCTGCAAGAATATAGAATGAGAAAGTGAGTGAAATACTCACGAAAGAGGGATTCACAAGAAGCAAAACAGATCCCTGTCTTTATTCCAGGAATCATGAAGACAGAATGATATACATCCTAATTTATGTTGATGACATTATAATCTGTTTTCTACAAGAAGGGGACTACAGTCAAATAGTTCACAAACTAAAACAAAACTTTGAAATCAAAAAGCTAGGAAACATCAGTCACTATCTGGGAATTCAGATAGAGGAGGAAGAAAATGGAAGCTATCTTCTCAACCAAAGTCAGAAAATTGCAGAAATTTTGAAACAATTCCACATGCAAGATGCATAGGAAGTAAAAACACCTATGGCACCAGGCTACCAAAAGAGCAATGAAGCATAAAACTTACTACACAACAATGACATGCATCGCAGAACAATCGGAAAGCTACTATACTTTGCCACTGTGACAAGATCAGACGTAGCGGCAGAAGTGGGCATACTCGCTAGAAAAGTCGCAGCACCCTGTCAGTGTGACTGGAAAGAGTAAAGAGGGTAATACAATACGTAAAAGGAACAATTATGATGAAGCTACGACTGCATATTCCAAAACTGGTTGGATATGCGGATGCTAATTATTCTGACTCCGGTGGTTGTATTAGCGATTTATCCCTGGCTGAGACCTCTGTGCCTGGCCTGTATAAGCAGATATAATCACTGAGGACAATCCTTATCAGATAGCTGAACTCACCAAACACCTTTTTATCTACGATTGCTTTATTGCATGCAGCAGGTTAGTTACAGCAGACAACAGGATACAGCAGATGAATGCATAAACGGTATTTAAGGTGGCCAAGAATGATAATGTTTCAAGCTAGCATGTACATGTGGTTATGTTACGAATAACCATGACACTCGACTCGTATTGAACAAGAAAGGGGAAATGCATCATAGATGGGAGGGAACACAGAAAAAACATTGCAATAACCAGAATGACCACAAGATGTCAGTATATGAATTAGCTATACAATACCAATGAGCAAATAGATTAAGAAAAATAAAATATGTGATTCTTATTTCCCATTAATATGAATATCAACTATGACTATGGATTGTGTCATTTTATACAACTATTGTGACAGCACACTAATTGGGACGGAGACTGCACAGACCGCAAATCCACAGGTGGTTACATCTTGCAATACGGGGAAGAAACCATAAGTTGGTCTAAGCGAAAGCAAGCAATTGTTGCACTTTCCTCAACTGAAGCTGAATACATAGCAGCAGCACATGCTTGTCAAGAAGCAATATGGATTCGCCAGCTTTTAATGGACATGGGTATAGACATGTCAAACCCCATCCCAATCTTTGTAGACAACCAATGATGTGTATAGTTGACACAAACAGAAAGGGTCAACCCTAAAACCAAGCACATCAACGTGAAGTATCATCTGCTTAGGGACACTCAAGAGCAAGCTATTATTGAGATGCAATATTGCTCATCAGAAGAAATGACTGTCGATGCATTTACCAAGCCATTGCCAAAGGAAGATAAACATTATATAGCAACGCATATGCTGTTGAGAAGACGTGTTGGAAAATGCATAACACTGATTTGTATTACTGACATTCAGAGCTATAATATTATCCTTTGAGCTGTAGATGGCAGTATACTGCAATGTTTGTCTCTAGTGCTTACTCACAAATTATATATAGAGGATGTTATGTTATGTTTCCTCTATAATGCTGTATTCCTATATAAATGTATACAACATTCTTCTAAGCAAGTAAAACTTATTTCAGCATTCCTCAAGATCTCAGTGCATCATGTAAACACATAACCAACATACATCAATTTCAAAGAACTCTGTGGACTCACCGCTCTGATTCCATCTTCAGCTGCAATCAATACATACGCTGGGTGCAGGCTGATCCAAAAATCCAAGCAAATCCAAAAACGAAATCCAAAGTAAGATCCAAAATACGAAATGCAGCATGTACACCACAATGAGTCTCTCCCACACCAATGCTTCTCATGCGTTTCACCACGTGGGCTTAATTATAGACCTCGTAAGAGTTTTGGAGATTGACATAACCAACATATGATAAATCTGGATTAATGAGTCAGCCAGGCAACCAGCATTCTCAGAAGTAGGGCAACAATAGCAGCTCCGTATTTCTCTTGCGATGAGGGAGTGTGTGCAATGTTAGCTGTGATGCTATTTAATTATTTCCAAATGGCACCCCAACGCACCAATCCATCACATATGCGTTGTACTGCACCACATTGCATGGTAACCTATTAACATGCAATGTATTCCGGTTCGATTAAAAAAAAAGTGCACACACTTCTTTAAGTGAGATTTAGCTGTGGTAAGCAGCCTATTTAGATGAGTAGGCTGCCTACCGCAGTGTACAACATGAGCACACCCTGCAGACCTCTGTGACGTCGCATCTCAGAGGTGTGAATGTTGGGA
This sequence comes from Nanorana parkeri, assembly GCF_000935625.1. NCBI lineage: Eukaryota > Metazoa > Chordata > Amphibia > Anura > Dicroglossidae > Nanorana > Nanorana parkeri. Next base: position 97,738 of record NW_017306704.1, read on the forward strand.
TCAAATCAAACAAAAATCACAGCAATAACTAAGCCAGGAAAATAGATGTGTCCCTGTTTCTACACTAATCTCAGGAAAGCTAATGATCTGCAAAAGATTTTAGCATGCTAGAACAGGATATAACTAGACTCTGCAGTCTGTGTGATCTGGGCAGAATGTAGGCCAAGCTATGTTCCCCCAAGTAAAACAGGGCAAAGACCAATCATGCTGGGCAAACTGATTCCTGAACTCAGATCAGACAAAAATAGTTTGTTTCTGTTCCTTGGGCATTACTACACTTTTCACAGTGTTCTTGCATGAGCTCAAAAATATACATACTTGTTTTGCAGGTTCTGTCCAACTGATGTCATAAAAAAATGTTTAGAGTATTCGCCAAATTGCCTTCGATAAGAACTATGTCACTGTACTGCAACCAGACTTAAAACTGAACTCTGGGCACAAAAACGTTTAAGTTTATTCCTCGATAGTCACAAAGGATGTAAATCCACTTTGTGCGCAAAACCTACTGTTGCCATAATAAGTAGCACTGACATCATCACTGTGCTGCACATAATCTATGTAGAGGACAGAGCCGTCGGAGGAACCAAGCAGTCCCCACCCACTACAGCAGTGGTTCTCAACCTTTCTAGGGCCGGGACTCCTTGGTAACATTTGCCAAGTTGTGGTGACCCCCAACGGTAAAATGTAGGGATGACGCGGCTGCTGCAGTGACATCTGGCGGTGTGGCTGGAGAACTGACAATGCTGCGCTAGGGGAGGGCTGAGGAGGACTCTCACCTAGCACAGCAGAAATCACACAGAGATCCACAGGTTGAGAACCACTGGCGTATGCCATCAGAATAAAAAAATTAAAAAAACACCATAGGAATGCATAGCTAGATTCCTATTGGCTATTTCACTTTGCAATAGCCAAAAGCAAACTAGCTATTGCACCCGTCCTCTGCTGCTGTCAATCACTAGAAGAGGACCTGATGGAGAACTTCAGGTCCCCCTTCTGCTGATTGGCAGCAGCAGAGGGCGGGTGCAATAGCTAGTTTTCTACTGGATATTGCAAAGTGAAATAGCCAATAGGAATCTAGCTATGTGTTCCTATGGTGTGTTTTTTTTTCTGACTTACGGCGGCCGTCGGCCCCCGATGTCAGGGGGAAAAAAAAACGATCCTAGGGAAAGGTTTACTCTGCTCGATCGAAAGTGTTTATCTCCCGGGCGACCGGGAGCCGCTATCTAATAGCGGGAGTCTCCCGGGCGACCCCTGGCAAATCGTCATTCGACCCCCGACGGGGTCGCGACCCACAGGTTGAGAACCGCTGCACTACAGGCTGCCTGCAGAAAACTACAGGAGGGAGTGGAGACATTAGGGATTAGGGAGACATTAGGGATTCCCAACATCAACCTCGTGGTGCACTGTTGCCATTCCTCCATGGGAAGGGCTACGCCAAGGTCAGATTTCCATGCCGCCATATAAGCTAGTTTTGCGAATGGACCCAATAGTGCAGCATATATTAAAGAGATCCCTCCTCATTGACCGGGCCCCCGCGAGCACCACCGCTCAGACTGTGTCAACAACAGAGCACCACTTTCGGGAACATGTAACGATTTCAAGTAATGATGTATTTGTCTAAATCTAAACATTTCCGACCGAGGCATCTGCAAGGTATTTAACCTCCCTGACGGTATTCCCGGGTCTGGCTCGGGGTTAACTTTCAGTACCAGGAGCGGTAACCCGGAGCCACACTCGGGAATGCACAGAAAAGTGACACTTACCTTGTCCCTGCGAGCCTGCGTCGTCCTCTGCTCTACGCGGTCGGCCAATGCCGGCATCTGAGTTTTACTTTCGTTTTTCGGCCGTCACAGCAGGGGGTGGAGCCGGCGGGAAATTCAAAAGTGAGAAATGACATTTACACAGAATACACAGAATACAATGCAATCTGCTATAATTACACTTATGTATCAAACTATTTCACTTCAATTTTGTCCCTAGAGCTTTGTCCAGTGCCCTGACTGACACTTTTACTGTTCTTTCGGCCTGGAAACTTGTAAACGTCCATGGCATCCAAAAAGCGTCCCTTTAGGTCAAAAGCGGTTTTAGACCAGGTAGAAAACAGCGATAGTAAATTATAATCACTTGCAGAATTGAGTGATAGCGATTCGTACGGAAATTCGTCATCAGACACTGAAAGTGACTTTCAGTGTCTGATGACGAATTTCCCAACGAATCGCTATCACTCAATTCTGCAAGTGATTATAATTTACTATCGCTGTTTTCTACCTGGTCTAAAACCGCTTTTGACCTAAAACAGCGACAATTCTGCGACCGAGCGCAGTGATGTGTGAACTTGGTACTTTATTGACTGTGGTACGGATCAGGCAGCGCCCCCAGAAGGCCCACCTCAGTGCTGCCACATACATGTGTACAGAAGGTGGGAAGGAGTTATGAATATAGCTTGTAGTTTAAATAACAGTGTACACCAATTTATGAAGAAACCTCATATTCAGAAAGTGTTCTTTCATCCTAAATAAGAGAAAAAGAAATGATTTGCACAAACAGTTGAATTCACTAATTCATTTACCCAAAACCCACGGTAATATCACCCATTCAATGGGAGCAGGTGCGGGTCCAGGCTGGTTTATGTTGTATTCGTTTTGTGAAGCTCGCAGCAAGAGGAAGAGAAAAGTCAAGTATGATGCAGTGTGGCAGATGAATTTGATGAATGGCTTCCTGATAAAAAGTCCGAGGTTGCTTTTTGGAGCTATCAAGTAACAGGCAGAGAAGACTGGGAAAAGTAGTCCTATTATTACACATGTTACCATCTTCACTGCCCAGTGCCGCCTCCTCCAGCCTGGAAATTCATCATACCAGCGCGATGCCAACAGCTGCTGACAGTTAGGTTGAGCAACAAACTGTAAAACAAAGCAAGCACAAAAGTCAAATACACAGTTAGAGTTTTGCAGCTCATCAACAACAAACATAATTAAGGCATCTATTTCAATTTGGTTGCAAATGGCCAGAGCCTTCTGGGTTATACTATCATATTTTTTAAGAAAACTGTAAGACTGAGAAATCTGACTTGCCCTATTTAAGAATCTGAATATTCTGTCTTTAGTCAATACTGACAGTGTGTACGTGGATAGAGAACTGGCTACGGGAACGTGTCCAGAGGGTATCTGTAAATGGCACCTTTTCAGACTGGGCTAGTGTAATGAGCGGTGAAAAGTGTGTTCATTCCTTGAATTGCTAATTTGCATAATTATAATTTGAAGCACCACACTCCATTTAATAGTCCAGAGGCATCTTCACTCAATATAGGGTTTACGTACAGTATAGAAAAAGCCAATGTGTTTATGTAGCTCGTACAAATATCCCCTGCCAAATCACTGCTGAAGACAGGGCTACCCCTATAATAAGGCAGCTTGAGGCAGCTGCCTCAGGCAGCTTCTCAATGCGTCATGTGGGGAGGTGGCAGGTGTGTCTGTCACCCCCTTTCCGGACCAGAGCATTCGAGGTTGCTAAAAGCTCTTAGCAACCTGTGACGCTCTGGCCTGTGTTGTGCCCAGCTCACTGATATCACTGGTTGCTAGGAGCTGAGTGGAATGCAATGGCTGTTCTGCACAACTACTGGCAACTGGTGACATCAGTGAGTTGAGTGGGACGCCGGACAGCCGATGCTAGAGATACCATGCACCATCGGAACCCCCTGCCCTGCCTAACGCCCTCCCCCCCACCCAGTAATATGCACTTCTAAAACCACCTGCCCCCCATTTTCCCGGCCTCAGGCAGAGGAAAATGTAGGGACACCCCTGGCTGAAGAGCTCTAAGCATTCTCACACACTGGACAAACCCTGATGAAGAGGGTATTTGTATGAGCCCCCGAAATGCATTGCCTATTTCTATACTGCTCCCCCCAACCCAACCCTTCATTGAATTTAGATGTATCTGGACCATTCACAATCCTGCAATTTGACACTACAAACCAATGAAAGCAAAGATCCTCTGCAATGTAGAAGCTGCCTGTCTGGTAGTCAGATCACCTATACTGACTCTATTACATCATAATTGGCCAGTCACACCTGTAGGACCAACCCTAAGAGTCCAGCTATTTTATTCCACTTCCTTCCAGTATCTAAATGGTTAATTTGGAACAGTGTGTTTCATTTAAGTGTAAGGGATTATTATGTATGTGGTTTAGGAAGTGTTATATAATAGACATGTGCACTGCCAAAAAATTTGTTTCGTTTCGTTTTAAATTCGGATTTGTGTTATTTCGTTTTTCAGGATTCGGGTGTGAAAGTCAATTCGGATTCGGAATTCGGATTCGGACGAAATTCGGTAGCGTTAGTACGAACGTTCGTTTCGTTTTCTGTTCTTATTCGTTTCTTATTCGTTTCGTTCGTTCGTTTGCAGCAAAAGTGACATTTAAGGGGGAAAAAATATTTTTCTCCTTCTCTAATGTCACTTTGCTCCAACGAACGAAACGAATAAGAAACGAATAAGAACAGAAAACGAAACGAACGTTCGTACTAACGCTACCGAATTTCGGATATGGAAATTCGGATTCGTTTGCATTCGTTATGTCTGTAATTCGGAATTCGGATACATCCGAATGTCCGGATTTCCGAAAATTCGTCCGAATTTCGATTCGGAACGAAACGAATCGCATATGTCTATTATATAATGTTTCTGCATAAACAGTCTTCAGAAACATGGGGAATGATAGTATAACACGCTGTGCCAGAGTCAGAAAATCATATGCTAAGGCAGGGACTGAACACCACAAACACTGAGGTTTGCACATGGTTAGATAACCATTTAACATGGCCATCTCGACAGCAACATATAGGGATTGATTTACTAAAAGTAAATAGGTTGCTCACTTTATAGCTTAGTGAATGTGATGAAAATTCACTTTACAAAGAATACCCAATCATATGCAAGGAAAAGAAAAAAAAACAGTATATTTGCTTGTGTTTGATTGGATGATGGAAGTCAGCAGCGCTTCATCTTATTCACAAAGCAAAATGAAAGTTCCCTTTCAAAGTGAACAGCCTATTTGCTTTTAATAAATCAACCCCATAGTCTCTAGTAATATGGTGATGTTAGCACAGGACTCAGAGATGGCTGCATGAGTATGGTAACAACAGTCCACAAAGACAACTGTGAAGTATCCTCATGACCCATGCAAAGAAACAAACAAAAGCACAGCGCCTTTTCCTCGTGTGATACCGTTTATTGAATGAAAAATATATCTAGAGATAACAAACTACTCACATATAGAAGATGGAGACAAGCGATGTAAAACACCATACATGTAGGGCAGCGTCAAAGGTGCTGATCCGTTTTGGTGAAGCTCCCCCCTTCCTCAGAGCTTAATAATCAGGAAGGGGGGACTCCCCCGAAACGCATCAGCACCTTTGGGTCTACCCTGTGCAGTGTTTGTGCTTTGACTGTGTGTGCAGTGTCTGTGCCCTGACTGTGCGTGCAGTGTCTGCCCTATGACTGTGTGTGCAGTGTTTGTCCTATGGCTGTGTGTGCAGTGTTTGTCCTATGACTGTGTGTGCAGTGTTTGTCCTATGGCTGTGTGTGCAGTGTTTGTCCTATGGCTGTGTGTGCAGTGTTTGTCCTATGGCTGTGTGTGGTTTCTTTTAAAGGGTTGCTGTACTTTTTACTTAAAATTGACTATTTTACCAGCTGTAAACAAGCACCTGGAAATAAAGCAAACTATGGCTGTCTAACACCTCAACTTTTTTTTGTCAAAAGTACAGCTGGCATTTAAGAGTAAAGTATAAAAGAAAAAAAGGCAATTATAATGGCCACTATCTGTGCAGCCAGTTTGATGGCTACTATCAGAACCCCATGATATATTGCAATTTCACAGCTGTTAACCTGACACATCTAAAACCGTTTTTTTATCCTGCAGTCATTTCTTGAAATCTTGCATCCTGCAAACATGCCTAGATTTTTCAAGCACCTTAAAAGTTACCTCCATGAGTCTTAAATTAAAAAAGAAACTGAGCTTTTATGAAATCACTGTGACACCCAATTCAGAGATACCTGAGACTGAAGACATTATTTCTGCTCTCTGCCTCTTCTATAACTCCAATGCCCGCAAGTGCTCAGACACAGCATAAAGACATGAAACTATACAATCAAAAATACATGTTATCCTGGACAGTGTTGGTCTTTGACACACTGTAGTTCTACTGCTGGGTGGCCAGGTCTAGTAACACCTAACCAACTTGCACCGTCCGCTGGAGTGATCTTCCTCCCAACAGGTCTGCATTGGTACACTGTCAGCGTCACTTGGCAAAACCATAAACAATGGCTTGGGAGCAGCCAGGGCCAGATTTACTCTCTCTGCTGCCGCAAGACCAGGTTCCTCAATTGTAGGAAATCCAGCCCTGGGAGCAGCAGAAACTCCTGTCTCTCAGCTAAGTAACCACTGACACTAATGCTTAACTCCCACTGACTACCAACATAAGGGACATTTCACTAACAAAAATAGTGAGCAGGCAGTGTTTCACTGACCAATAACTTGTAGGGAACTTCACGACTAAACAGCAATGTATGGAGTCATTCACCAATGACCATCAAAGTAAAGAAGCACTTGTCACTGACCACCAATTTAAGGGGACACTTACCACTAACAGCTGTTCAGGTTCAAGTTCAGGTATAAGTATGCATATGTGTGTCAGACAATCGGCTGACTCAGAACCCAAACAACACGGGGACATCGTCTGTGGAATTGAAGCATTGCTACACCCTGACAAGGCTGGGTAACAACTTGCAATATAAGTTGATATGCTTGGACATTCTCCTGGTAGCCTAGCCTAGAAGCTATATTAGGGTCAAGCTTCTGTGGAGGTGGGCAGAGTCCTAGAAGAAGCTAGCTAATCATGCAAATGAGTTGAGTAAGACTAGGCCATATCCAGTCATGGTTCTGGTCCACCTCATAGCTGCTTAGAAGCAAAGGTTGACCTTTTTGAGCACTGTTGCACAGAACTAAAAGTAATACTGTGGTTATTGCTATGAAGTCTGCTCTGGCCCTATAAGAGAAGTGCAAAGCACTGCCTCAGCAAGGCCAGTTCACCCATAAAGTTACAGAAAGACTATGGTGCTGAGTGTAATGGTTGCTGGACTTTAACTTCTAAAAGGCAACACGAAAGTAAGCATGTCTTAAGAACAAAGACTACTAGTGCCTGAAGATAAGCCTATTTTGTTACAATTAAATATATGAAAAATATAGTATCCTAGCAAGGTCTAATGTTTCATGATAGTTTTTACCCCAGATTTCTTGAGAAACTAGAGAAAACACATCATTGCTCCACTTCAAGGTTCTTATTATCTATCCGTGTGAGATAGGGATCTTAGATTGTAAGCTCCTCAAGGACAGGGACTGTTGTAAAGTGCTGAATACATTGTCAGATCTATATAAATACCTGTAATAAATAAATAAAATATTGAGAAAGATGGCTCTCTGTAGTATTGTAAGAGATAACAGTCATGTAATCACACCTAAAAAGTAAAGGTCACATATCAACTGACCATAGAAATATTACAGCATTCACTTTATAATTACAATCTCCCAATTTGCTTTGGAGATTTAGACAGTAAACTGTTAAAATCCTGCCACATAGCAGCTCTAATGTTTTTCTTAATTTTTGTTAGTTGATAGAAACTAAAATGTTAATAATTGTGGGGCATATATTGGTTTTGCAGACTTTGGAATATTAATAATTTAAAATCAAACACTGAATTATGGAAGACTAATTCTCCACCTTAAAATCATAACCTTTGGAAGTCTAGGTATCCACCATAACCTTAAAAAATCTTAACATGGACCTTTACCTCTTTTCACTAAAAATCACATCCGCATGTAGCTCTGGATGCTGAGGTGAAATCGTCTTACGTTCATTAGTTAAACAAACATATTTTAATTTTACTTACAATTTCCTACTTCCTGGTTCTTTTTGGCACAAATTATGCAACCTTCCCAAGATGCAATGCTTGATCACAAGTACATCAGCAGAACATTGCTGGGAAATCTCATCTGTAATATCAGGGAGAGGCATTTTCCTTCCCTGAGATGATATGCATGGTCACATGTCCTAGTCACATGTGCCAGAGTTCCAGGAAGTAAAGAGAGATGGATTAATTTGCCCTTAGTGAAAATGGCCACTGTGCAGTAAGATTTGAAAAGGAAATAGAGAAGCTGATTGGTTGCCGTGCACAGCTGCTCCAGATTTTGTCTGCTCCAGCTTTGATAAATTCCCCTCAGTGTATTGAACATGAGGACAGGGAGGGTATATAACATCGCTGCTGCATAGGAGGAGACCGGCAGAACTCCAGGCACAAATGTTATTGACCCCACTGCAAGGGTCAATAAAATTTGTGCCTGGAATTCTGCTTTAATTTATCATAAAATAAATAATGAATATCATACAATAAATGATTAATATATCATAAAATAAATGATGAATACCATACAATAAATGATTATTATATTATAAAATAAATGATGAATACCATACAATAAATTATTAATATATCATAAAATAAATGAAGAATACCTTACAATAAATTATTAATATATCATAAAAGAAATGATTATTATATCATAAAATAAATGCTGAATATCATGCAATAAATGATTGTATCATACAACAAATGATGAATACTACACAAAGATGATTATTATATTATTAAATAAATGATGAATACCATCATTTATTTTGCAGACTTTGGAATATTAATAATTTAAAATCAAACACTGAATTATGGAAGACTAATTCTCCACCTTAAAATCATAACCTTTGGAAGTCTAGGTATCCACCCCAAAACCATAACCTTAAAAAATCTTAAAATGGACCTTTACCTCTTTTCACTAAAAATCACATCCGCATGTAGCTCTGGATGCTGAGGTGAAATCGTCTTACGTTCATTAGTTAAACAAACATATTTTAATTTTACTTACAATTTCCTACTTCAACCTGGTTCTTTTTGGCACAAATTATGCAACCTTCCCAGGATGCAATGCTTGATTACAAGTACATCAGCAGAACATTGCTGGGAAATCTCATCTGTAATATCAGGGAGAGGCATTTTCCTTCCTTGAGATGATATGCATGGTCACATCTCCTAGTCACATGTGCCAGAGTTCCAGGAAGTAAAGGGAGATATATTAATCTCTCCTTATTGAAAAATGGCCACTGTGAGAAGAATGGAGAGGAAAAGAGAAACAAGGCATGCAAAGAATACAAAGCTGGCAATTCTCTAGAAGTATGTGTTTGTACATTGTCATTACTAAACATTTCCTAAGGGTGTGTGTGTTGTTATTTTGAATATATGGGTAAAGTTCCTCTTTAAGAAAAGCCTTTGCTTTTGATGTTGATGAGACCTTCTTTCTAACAATAAATATTATTAATATTGACTCTTTGCAAAAAATATATTAATTTATTGGTTTAAGTAAAGCTAGATGCAGTGTGGAATGCATTCATAAGTTATGAACTACAACCATAGCAAAAGCCTGCTGTTAATCAAGGTTCCTGAAAAGAAAGAGATTTTAAGTAAGTCAAGTGCTACAACTGGAATATTATTCAGTGGGGAATAATAAAATACCAAAAGTCACCAGCAAGCGGTGACTGGTGTTCTTCAATAGCATATTTGTTATAAGTTCTCCTTTAACCATAGCTCAAGTAAAGTAAAATTCTTCTAGTAGAAAACTGTAAGTCTTGAAACCAAGCCTATTCATAGCAAATCCCCTGATTATTAAGTATTTTTTGACAGTTCATTTACAGAACAATGTGTATGCATGAAAGTGATTTAATTTTAGTTAATCATGTGTTCAGTTATTATAAATATATTATTCAGTTCAGTAATTTTAATATAACTGGAGTCATAGACAAACGATACAGCAATTTAATATGACGTTGTCAAATTGAATTTGAAGCCTAGATCATTTATTTCATGCTTCTATAAAAAGTTTGATGTACTCGCTGTTCTCTGCTATTGTACCCAATTTACATACAAAAATCACAGGCTTCAGTTTCTGGTCTAAAAAGCTGTCTTTTCTAATTAATGTTCTAATTAGCTTGATGAGAAATACAAATACATTTAATTTTTTCTTTTCCTTTTATTATTCCACCCATGTGCTTCTCCATTTTAGTATCATCTACATAGGATAAAGGATATCCAACCATGTACATATGGCAGTGGAGGTCGAGCTATAGGTATTTTTTATTTTTTTATTTATTTATTGAATTATTATTACAGGCATTTATATAGCCCAAGCAATTTTTACAGAGCTTTACATAGTGCACATTTAAATCAGTCTCTGCTCTCAGGTAGCTTATAATCTAAGGCCCTATTTCACATGCATACATATGAGGGCCAATTTAGACAGGAGCCAATTAAGCTTCCAGCATGTCTTTGCGTTTGAGGAAACCGGAGTAGTCAGAGGAAACCTATCCAAGCACAGGGAGAACATGCAAACTCCATGCAGATTGTGTTATGACCAGGATTGCAGCAGTTACTAAAATGCCTCATGTTGTCTGGTGTAGGCCACTAGGGTTAGTGGTTGTCATGCAACAGTGCATATGCTTAGGGATTGGCTGCTAGACTCGAGCACTATTATGGAGAGAGGACACCAGTTATTTTCTTGGACTTTCACAGAGGTAGGGGCAGTAAGGGAGCACTTGCAGGGTGTGTATCAGGGACATAGGATCCCCGACCTCAGGCAATAGCATACAGTTAATAGTTATTGCATGCTATTGCCTGAGGAATTGTATGCTATTGCCTGAGGAAGGGGATCCTGCGTGACCCCGAAACGTTTGTTGCAATACCTGTTATGCTGCACTATTGTATGCTATTGCCTGAGGAAGGGGATCCTGTGCGACCCCGAAACGTTCGTTGCAATACCTGTTAAGCTGCACGTCAATAAATAGACGTTTGTTGCTTTTCATCTTGGAGTGCCGGTGTCTCTGCTTTTGCTTATGCTTATGCCCGCAGCAACCGTTTTTCCAAAAGGGATTTTGCGGTCAGGAGTGCGATGGGACTATGGATTCCAGGTTCTTTAGAAACTTGTCCTGAATGGACAAGGCAATAGTGTCTCTTTAAAGGGCCACTATAAGTTTATGTATGTAAAATAGTTTCAATGACATTAATGTTTGATGAGGTTCAAGTTTGCTTTGTGGTAAGGTTACTTTGTGTTTTATTTTTACACAACACAAAGCAACAGCTTTACTTAAATATATAACTCAATGTTTTTTTAATATATAACTTTTAAAACTCTCATATGTTTTCTTAACGCTATCTACATTTTTACAAATAAACACATAATACATAGCAAATTATCCTCAAAGCACTACGGATAACCTAAGACAGCAAAGCAAAAGTAGCTCCCTTCAAACACAGCTGTCTCTCACTGAAACTTCTGACCCAATGATCCCAAGAGGGATGAGTCAGTGGGACAACTTATTCAATTGTATGTGTAAATTTCACCATGCTACTAATCTCTTTTTACTATGTGTGGAAAAGAGACATCGGATAATAGCAGCATAGAAGGCTGCATATTATTTAGTATATTACATATGTATATGTTTTAACATTGTTTTTCTTTAATTTAATCCTCACCACAATAAAGATAATCTAATACCATTATATATTACCTTTGAAAGCCCAAACCCTTTCCACAACTTTTTAAGTAGTCCTCCGACTAGAGTTCTTCTTTAAGCTTTCAAAGTTCACTTCAAGGTCTATTGAGCTTATCAAAGCTAGAAGTGTTATACCAGGTAACAATAACTGCCAATTGTCACCCACTCTCTTGCTTTAGACTTATACCAAAAAACAAAGCTAGAACAAAGTAAAATATTGAGCTTTTTTGATGATATAATTTAATGTATGCTTATTGCACAAGATCATATTTCTGTTTTGTACAAAATAACTTTATTGTTTAGATAGTGTCACACATAAGGGAGATTAAAAAAAAGAGAAACGCATGTTGCTTGAAAATTTAACAGTACATTGGCCAATAATTAGAGACCAAAAGTCCTCATAATTCCTCCTACCCTGACACAGGAAAATGCAACAACACAGGCAACCACCACTCACAAACTACAGGCTTGGAAGAGACCCAAGCTTCTAACAGTTCTCGTCACACTACCCGGCTCTCTAGAAGATAACAGGCTACTACATAGGTTTTTGCAAATATGTCTACTGCTTTCTGTAGCAATTAAAAAGTTAGCTGATCCAGTCACATGCAGGGTTAGTGCAGGCACATCTCACAACAGGCACGCTCTGTTTTTTTTAAATTTGTGGGTGCATTAAAACAATAAAAGAAAATTGCCTTTATATTTAAAGCTGAACTCCAAGGAATATTTTGCATTGGCGAGGATAAAGAAGAGCTCTGGGGAACATTTTTTTATTAACCCTTTCATTGAGGTTACCCCAGCACTGCAGGGGGGAAACTGCTCATTTTTATCTAGGTGCTAAAAACAAAAGTTATAATCACTCAAACTGCTAAGCCGACTCCCTCCTTCTCCGGTCACTGAAGCATTTCTCTTTCTCCGTTGTCCAGAAGGAATGTTCTTCAGCGTCCTCATGTCTATTCACTTGTATAGAACATGATGACACAAGGATTCTTACACCGTTGCAGCGGAGGGGGAGAGAGGCTCTAGGGACCGGTCTAAGAACAAGCCGGCTCGAATTATCAGGTGAGTATAACTTCTTTTTTTTAGCACCTAAACACAAACAAATAGTTATTCCTTGTGGCGTGGGGGCTGCCCACTTTTCCCCATTTTCATCTTGTTTTACCTATTTTTGTTACTGTCTATACACAAACCTGCTTATGCTCTCACAGCTTTTCTGTAGTGTTGTGCTAAAAAGTATGTGCAAAATTTAAAAAAAACACCATCCTGATTTGTTAATAACTTTTTAATGATGAGCACAAGTGTTGTGAAAAGTAGGACAAAAACCATCATATTTGCTACTTTCATACAGTATGTTAATAACAACAAAGGTCTGTTTTAAAGAGGAATTTGCCTCTTATCTTTAAAATGACAACAATGATGCCTTTAGAAATGTTTAATGATGACAATCTACAAACACTACTACTTATAGATAATTGCTGACTTTTTATCATTTGCAAACCTTCTTTTTCTCTTTTTCTCTAGTCTTCTCACAGTGGCCATTTTTACTAAGGGCAGATTAGTAAATCTCCCTTTACTTCCCGAAACTTTGGACCATGTGACTTGGACATGTGTTTTCCTGAAATCTTACGAGATTATGCAGTTTACTGAGGAGATTTCCCAGCAATGCCCTGTGATGTAACCTTCCCAGGATGCATCTCTTAGGCACAGGCTACATCAATAATGCCTAAATACCAGGAAGTGGAAAAATAGTCATTTTAAGTATAGAAAAAAATGTTTATTTAAAAGAGGACTATGGGGTAAGTGTTTTTCCCCATAGTTCTCTTAAGGGTCACGGGAGGACATATACTAGCATCCTCCCATGAACCAAAGCTCAGTATATCGCGAGCTACAGCTCATGATATACTGAGACCACAGCAACCGGGACGGATCCTGTCCAATGCTGTCGAGATCCACCCAGCTGCGTGAATGACAACTGGCTCTGCCTATCTAGAGGCAGAGCCAGCTGTACCCGCCCCCTCCCCATACGTTCCTCCAGACAGCGCTGGAGGATCGGAGCGGGGAGGAGGGGAATCTGCAGGGAGATGATCGAGGAGTGAGCGAGCGACGGTATGCGTTTGCTCACTTCCCAACCTATGGAGCCGACGTGTGACAGTTTAATTGTCACACGTCGGCTCAAACTATGAGGATGAGTAATTCACTCACCTCATAGTTCTCCTTTAACTAATGAATGTAAGATGATTTTATATCAACACGCAGAGCATGTGTTGATGTCCCCTGGCATGGTGCGTTGCAACTCACCACACTGCAACTGCAACTCATCACACTGATTTTCACAATTTTGCAAAAAAGGTACAATTTATAATGTATAAACACATATTATTTTAAACTTAATGCGGTTTTTTTTGGATTTAGTAGGAGTTTTGGAAGTTACGTTGTGCTTGTGTGCTGTAATATTGATTTGAGATTTTTCCTAATTGAAAATATGGTTTTGATAAACATTTTTGGAATTGTCATCGGAAATACAAAATCAGTATCAGAATGTATTCATTCTACAAGTTTTGTGCTTTGAGAAAATAAATGTTTTGGAGGGTCTGTCAAAGCTGTAAGTGAAAAACAATACAAAACAGCAAAAAGCAGCCTCGCTGGCAAAAAAAATGGAAGGCAGGGCCTGGCAGAAAAACGTTTATGTTTAGGTTGGTTACTGAAGTGATTATATATGTCACCACTAATTCAATATACATGAAATATATTCTTGCCAGCTTGTTTATGACTACCAGGAAAGACATCCTCAAACTTGAGGGAGTTTAGAGAAGGGCTACGTAATTAGCAGCACAGTGGCATAGTGGTTGACACTTCTGCCTTGCAGCACTGGGGGTCCCTGGTTCGAATCCCGGCCAGGTTGCTATCTGCAAAAGGGAGTTTGCATGTTCTCCCTGTGCTAACATGGGTTTTCTCTCACACTCCAAAGACATGCTGGTAGGTAAATTGGCCCTGAATGTATGCATGTGAGATAGGAACCTTAGATTGTAGATTTCTTGAGGGCAGGGACTGATGTGAATGTGCGCTGTGTAAATTGCTGGCACTATATAAATACCTATAATTAAAAAAAAATAATAAAGGGGAATGGAAGGCCTGAGTTACGAAGATCGCCTCCAGAAATAAATCTTGTTCTTGTTAGAAAAAAAGGTGCTTAACAGGGGACCTAATTTGAATACACAACATGAGGATAGAAGAGAGAAGGTTTAATCTAACACTGCGCAAGGTTTTTTTTTTTTACTGTGAGAGTAGTACAAATTTGGAATTCCCTTTCAAAGTCAGTGGTATCCGCTGATAGCATAGATAAATTCAAGAAACTTTTAGATGAGTTTCTTAGTTCTTAGTTTCTTAGTCATAAACATCAGAGAAGATACTGGATTTAGGTCTCTTCTGAGTTTGACACTCATGTTCAATAGTTCTTTGAGTCCCAGAGGGTGGGCCTGAACTAATAGTAGTGACATTTTTCTAAATAATAGGAGCCTATCTCATATTCCCATGCAAATATATAATAAGATAAACAGAACATACAGCATACAACATTGCCCATAGTTTTTCTCACGATTCTTGCTTGCATGCCTTGCAATTTAATTATCAGTTATTAGGTTTTATAAACAAACAGACAAACACTGATTACGTAATGACAAATAAGTAAGGTTACATGAACATTATTGGAAAAACAATGAAGATCTTTAAAATAAATACATGCATTCTTTGCATTTACTGCAACTTTAACACACAGTAAAACATATGGACATGGTTCACTGAGTGCAGAAAATACACCAGGCCTTGTTCTATATATAGATGTGAGTGGGAGCTGTCAAATTGCTTTAATCTTCAATAAATATAGACTCATTTAAAAAGTCATCCTTCTGTCAAAGCCTGAGTCATTTGCGCAATTACATAAAAATAAACATAAATCTAATACAACAAACTGATACTTACATATTAGGCCATTATATGCAAAAGTGTTTTTACAGAACAGAGAGTCATTAAATAACGTCATCCTTCTGTCATTGCCTAAATCATATGTGTGATTACATACAAATCAACACAAATCTAGTGCAACAAGCATCCAGCGGTATGTTTGATCATTTTATCCAAAGGTAAACCTATCTTCACCTGTCTGCTGAGTAAGGGAGGTTGGTAGTTTTGAGGCTACATATAACATTAACAAAAGGGTCCCAGGTGTGTAATCTATTTTATATCTAAAAATGAATTTGCTAAACCAGTTCCTGATGTTAGGACGTTCCATGCTGACCTGGAAAGCATGGGCTTTAAAGACGTTAGGGCGGCATGGAACGTCCTAGCTTCTAAGTCCATCCGTTCCACCCTCCCTGTTATACTTGCCCGTCGTGACCTGATGCGGGGACTTGCCTGGAATCTCAGGCAATCTGCAATTCAGGCCACATGATCGCAGTGACAGGCAGTCACTGCAATCAGTTACACATTGTGACAGCCAATGATTCAAATCATTGGCTGTCAGTTCTGCCTCTGCTTCTCTCTCTCTCCTCAGTGTGATCTGAGGTGAGAGAAGTAGATCAGTGCTACTAAGGGGTCTATTCACAAAGCTGCCGAAGGATCTGGCCGTAGCTTCGGCCGATCCTTCGGCTAGCTTCGGCACCAGGACCCCTTCGGTTCAGGAGAACCGAGGGGGAGCTGTACGGCTATTCACAATAGCCCGTACAGCTCCCGATCACGGCCGAGCAGCTCAGTCGAGCGCTGAGCCGTGCTAAAAGACGAAGCTGGCCGAGCGGCCGGCCATTGGCCGGCCGACAGCCTGCTTCTGACAGCTGGGCGGAGCCAGCCGTGATCTTACGGCTGGCTCCGGCCACTTTCAGAGAGATCAGCGTCCCTGGTTGCTAACCAGGGACACTGATCTCCAAGCATCTGACTCTCCCTGGCGCCCCGGGAGTCTCCTGCTCCCGGCCGCCAAGGAGAAAAACCCCGCTCTGTCTTATTTCTTTATTCTGACACGGAGCGATGTCAGAATAAAAAAAAAAAAAAAAAGTCCCATTCAAAAGCATTGGGACATTACTATTGGCTATTTCTATTGCAATAGCCAATAGTAAACTAGCATTGTACCCGCCCTCTTTTGCAGTTCCCCACCAGGTCCACCAGCAGAGGGCGGGAACAATGCTAGTTTACTATTGGCTATTGCAAATTGAAATAGCCAATAGTAAACTCTCAATGCTTTTGAATGGGAATTTTTTTTTTCTCTATTCTGACATCGCTCGTGCCAGAATGAAGAAAAAAAGACACAGCTGTGTTTCTCTCCTTGGCGGCCGGGAGCGGGGGGCTCCCGGGGCCCCAGGGAGAGTTTTTACAATTTTTTAATTTTTTTTTTTTTACAGCAGCAGAGCCGCCGGACAATAGGAAACTATTGGGCGGAGCTAGCTGTCACTGCTAGCTCTGCACAATCGTTTTCTATTTACTTTTTTCTACTTTTTTCACTCTTTTTCTGTTCTGCTCGGTGCCTCTGAGGGACCGAGCAGAACAGCCGAGCCAAATGCCACTCGGCGGCATTCGGCTATTCTCTCACTGCTGTTCGGGATCTTTCAGAATAGCCCGAACAGCAGTGTGAAGCCTGCCGGAGGTTCGGCTCAGCCAATCCAGATGTTGGATCGGCTGAGTCGAACTCCTTCTGCACTTCGGGTCAGCCGAACATGCTGAGCATGTTCGGCTGATCCGAAGCCACACGAAGCAAGCCGATGTACGGCTGATTTCAGCCAATATACGGCTGAAATCAGCCGTACCAGCCTGAAGTGAATAGCCGAACGGTGTTCGGCTCACTTCACTTCTGATCGGTCATTCACTCGGCTGCCCTCGGCAGCTTTGTGAATAGACCCCTAAGTGTCCCAGTAGGTATTACGGGTTCCAGAAGTAATAATAATGAAAACACCTTTATATAAAAGAAATTAACTCCTTAATTGCTGATCACAGTTTTATAACTGTGATCACTCTGATCAGTACAATAGTACTGGTCAGGATTGCTGTGTTTTTAAAAAAATTTATTTTTATTATTTATTTATTTTAAATTAGCTCCTTCGGCGCTGATCAAAGTTTTTTAGTACATATTGAGGTGTGATTTTTTTCATTTTTTAAATTATAATTTTACCTTTTGTTAGTTTTACCCATTTTCAATTCTTTTATTTAAAAAAAAATAAGCCCTTCAGCACTAATCACAGTTTTATTGCTGTGATCACACTGATGAGTACGGTAGTACTGTTCAGCATTTTTGTGGTGTGATTTTTACCTGTGTCTAACATTTGACCCTTTTTACGTTTTTTACCCTTTTACCTAGTTTCTGATCACAGTATTTCGTATAAACTGGTTTTTGACTCGGCTTGTGCTGACTTTGCTTTTTGACATCTATCTGGAAAATTAGGCTAGGCTGCCATACTGTCTCAAAGGCGACCTAGACCCAGTAAATCAATGTTTCAAATTTCCAAGTTTTGAAATGGGTATGCAATATATTTGGCCCTGTAAGTTTCCAAAAAAACTGTATAACCAGTACATGGGGGTACCGTTATATTTATTAGACATTGCTCATTACAAATATTGGGGCTTTATTGCAGCAAGACATATAAGGGTTATTACATATTATGTGAAAATTGAATGTATGTGTGTGAAGAGCACAGACGAAAGTATAAGCTTCTAAGTGTGGCCAGCATATGTGATAAAGTGGCTACACAAAACAACTCAAAATACCCTATTTATAATACTCTGGGCTGTCTACTTTTGAAAATAGTATGTTATTATGCATCCATTTTCTTTTCAAGGCTGCCATACTGTCTCAAATCAACCTAGGCTCGGAAATGCAATGTGCCGAAATTCTATGTATGATAACTGAAATGTTCAAGCCCCATATTTGGCCCTGTAACTCCCATAAAACCCCATTAAACCTGTAAATGGGGGGTATTGATGTACTAGGACATTGTAGAATACAATAATGGGTGTTTTATTGCACTAAAACATATTAGCATTATGATATTCCCAATACTTCTTAAGTTCTTATAATTGGTTAGATTTTATGCATATATATTTACAGTTCATTTATAAATATTTGATGTCAAACGAAAACCATATTTGTCCTCTAAAAAACAATATAAAATAAGTTTGGGTGCACTTAATGTGAAAGAGGTAAATTATGGTTGAACAGACATATAGCTCAAATTCTATGTTTTGTTAACGTTCAGAACTTGGACAATTGTTTTGCTTTTGGCACTTGGTTATAGTTTGATAATTTGGTTACCATGCACCGTCATATGCTATTTCGGGTGGACTAATTGGTCTATTGACAAAAAAATTAAAGTTTACATTTCACAGCATTTCATCTTTTATAAAAAGTCAAAGCAAATCATCTTCCAGGTATTTCACAATTTGTTTTATCATGCTATTAACATCAACATGGTCTTTGCTGATTTTAAGCAGGCAAAATCAACTTTATCTAAAATTGAACCTTTTTTGCCACTCTTGACCCATTATCCATTATTTATGGATTATGTGTGCATTTGCAGGAGTTAAATTATCCTAGGGCAGCTAAGCAAGATGGCTGAAGACTCCGGACCCAGAAGAAGAGCTATAAAGGATGCCAGCGGTGGCAGCAGAGTGATGAACGAGAGTGTGGACATTGTATCGCTGAAAAAGAGCACTTTGAAAGGAAAGTATACCATCTTGTGCAAATATGCTGTATAATATTATAATATTATACAGGACATACTTCACATCATGGCAAGAGCTGTGCCCCCTTTCCCCACTGCAAAGGTACAGTCGCCCTTAAGAAACAGCCAGCAATAATATCCCATTGTGTTGAATGTTATAAAGGGTATTTTAATAAGCATGTACGCCTAAACTAAAATGACCTCCATCCACACTAGACTGGCTCCGGGATCCTTACCCTCATAAAACAGAATTTCATACCTTTTCTGTAAGAGAAACAGCTTTGCAGCTGTGTCTTTCTATGACATTTGTACAGATAAGCAGGAACTGTTTTTTTTACATTTTGAAACGGTTGAACTTGGCGCATGACATGTTTTTCGATACAGGAAGCTGTACCTGTATAATCAAATATTTATTTTTTTACTTTTGAGCTTGCAGATTTTACAATTCATGTACCATAACGAGTAAATATGTAAACAATAACTGCTGTACTGTTTTTGAATTTAAAAAAAAAGCATACCTCTTTCTGGTGGTACTTAATTGCCAATTTGAGACGGGCAAGGTCATTGCCATTCTGTTCTTCCAAGAGACCACCATCATCCCTATAGTTAAGAACAATTTCCAATTCCCTGGAGCTCCTTGTTTGGTCCAGAAGGTCTTTTGCAAATTGCTTACATTGCCTTGACAGCTCCTCGTACTCAGATTTAAATTCATTTTCCACTTTACTTAACTCCTGAAGCTCCCAGCTTAGCTGAAACGCAGTTAGAAAGGGATCCTCACTTGACAGTGAAACTAAAGATGGGCTTGCCAGTGCCCTGTAGATATTCAGCCTTGAGCGAGAGTGTCGTAAACTATCCACATCAGAACCAGAAACGCATTCCACGCAGTTACACCGAACCTCGTGTGGTCTTGGGATCGAGACACCTTTCTGAACCAGGTGTTTTATAATTTCATAATTGTTTGTATGAGCAGCCAAAATGATTGGAGTAATGTCGGGAGTAAATTCAGAGAACTGTTTATCCAGCAGTATTGGTGGAACCTGGAAGAAAACAATACACATTAGAAAATATATATTTATATCTAAGAAAATGGAAATAACAGTTAACTTTTATTTATAAGCTGCATTTCCCATGCCTCTAACATGAACAACATGCATGTTAAATACTGCCACAGGACTGCAAGGCTACTATCTGCTTTATAGGAAGAAGACCAGGTCATGACACAAAGATCCAATGTCAAGTTGTGTAACTTTAAACGACGTGCTCCCAGATCTTCCCCAAGAGTGGTGGAGTGCACAGAAGGAACAGAATGCACCTGTTCAAAGTAAACACATAACTGGTTTCAGATGGAGTAGATGTAGACTACATTCTACATGAAAACAATTCAGAAGATACAGCATATTAAAAAGAGGGTTCTCAGACATAAAAAAAAAAAAATGTACAGGCAATGATGCAGCACCACCAAAAACTGCAACATTATAATATCCGGTCCCTAAAGCATGCTGCTAGCTGCCTAAAATACAAAACTGCTGAAATGCATTCCTACAACCAAGAATAGGTTCCGATGCCTTACACAGATCTAACCCTGAGACTTGGCTATAAGAAGAAAGTAGCAAAAAAATCTGTCCATCTATACTGGGAAATATTGTAGTTCTACTATTCTTAACTTTAATTATCCAGCAGCAAGGAATGGGAGGGGGACACAGCAAGTTACAATATTTAAATTCCCTTTAATGCTCTCAGCTTTTCATTTATGGTGTGGCTTTCTTTCTTCAGTTCCCAGATTGTCTCCACTATGTGTAGAAACATAACAACAACACATTAACACAGTGGACACTGTGGTAATGTTGTGGCATAGATGGCATTGCAAATACAAAATTGAATATTTTGCTATCTGCCTTATAATATTACATTTTTAGAAAGGTGGAATTTGTCTTTCCGTGATAAACTCTTCCACCTTACTTTAAAAACTCTTCTAGAAATGAATAAGGGAAAATGACTGATACTCTTGCAATCTATATGTATAGGGTCAAGCAAGCAGAAATCTACTTGAAAAGCAACATTAACTTTTGCTCTAAGCAAACTGTACAGGACTAAGCTAGCTAAGCTTGCAACATTAGCATTCTGGTAAATCAAAACTTATAGTCAGCGCTCTAGAACTTTTTTCTTGCAGAAATGCACAGGATATTAAATTAGGATAATAATTGGATTTGTCATTTGTTTTGCCATTACTTTACTGGCAGGGAACAAGTCATCGATCCATAGAGAAAACTGTTTACTTATCTGGGAAACACAGCGAACATTAAACATCTACTCTTTCCTTATCAGATGACACTGAGTCCAATTTTTCAAAGTTGACTGGAGTCTTCTTGGCAGATACAATTTTCCTTTTAATTAATTCCAAACCATCCAATTCTTTTTCATGATTGCAGTGAGATGATGTTGATAGCACTGAGAAATTCAAGATCAGGAATGTAACATTTTAGCTGCCTCTTATAGTGAAGAGCACATATAATCATTTTAGCTGCTACAACCAGCATCAAATAATTTGTAGTTATTTGAAGCTATGCCGAGCCCTGAAAGGGTAAGACACAGATGAGCAAGAAGAAAAGCCAGTGTAATTTGAAATGACAGCAATTGGTACAGCTATGGGGTATTGCTCCAGGCAATAAAATAAGTATCTGGGGGAGGAGAATACTGTGCTTTAAGCATGACAACTAGTCTTAGCAACAGCAAAGAAAAAAAAGAAAAAGTTTTATCTGAAGTTGTTGTCAGATGAATCAAAGCTTATGAAATAAAAAAAGAAAGGTCTAATATAACTAAAGTTTTAGAGTAAGTCATATTTATATTTCTCAGGCAAAGAAGAAAAAATAAAACAATTACCGCCTGAAGCACGGTTTGTAAAAACAAAAGGTAAGAATATGCCCTGGTTCATGGAAACATGCAATCACATTTTCAACCATACGGTTCATTCAACATTTTAAAAAAACTATGACACTGGGTAATAATGTGGAATAAAACAAAACAGCAGTTAGGGAACCACACACTTTGCCTTGCTTAGATCTCAACAGATCAGATCAGCAGTTTTCTTATATAAAATGGACCTGTCTTTTTAATCAAATGCAGCCCTGATTTGGAAAATTTAGGCAACAGACATTTTTGCACAGGAGTGCAACTGATATATATCGTTGGAAATTAGACAGATTTTCGATGAGATAAACATATGAAATAAGATAAACATACATACAAACAAGCAGTTTCTAAAGCACGCAAAATACTTTCTTGTATTAAAAGGGGTGTAGGCTCCAGAGATAGAGACATAATCCTGCCCCTGTACAAAGCATTAGTAAGACCTCATCTGGAATATGCATTTCAGTTTTGGGCACCAGTTCACAAAAAGGATGTTGTGGACCTGGAGAAAGTGCAGTGAAGGGCAACTAAACTCATAAGAGGCATGGAGGAGCTCAGCTACGAGGAAAGATTAGCTGACCTGAATTTGTTCTCTCTGGAGAAGAGGCGAATAAGAGGGGACATGATCACAATGTATAAATACATAAATGGTCCATATAAAGAGCTTGGTGCCAAATTATTCACATTAAGGTCACTGCAAAGGACAAGGGGCACTCTTTGCTTCTAGAGGAAAAGAGGTTTAACCTTTGCATACATAAAGGATTCTTCACAGTTAGAGCTGTGAAAATGTGGAATAGACTCCCCCAGGAGCTAGTTCTAGCTAGCTCAGTTAATTGTTTAAAAAAAAACATCTGGATGTATTCTTAAATGCACAGAATATTACTGGATATTGAGTTCTTATAGGTATATTAGGCATCAGAGATTGTTGATCCAGCGAATATCCGATTGCCTTATGGGATCAGGGAGGGATTTTGTTCCCCTGTTGGATCAAACTGAACCATGCTTTATAGGGTTTTTTTGCCTTCCTCTGGATCGACAGGGGGTAGCTGTGGGCATAGCGTTCTCTTTAGGCTTTTCTTCTCTTTTTGTTTTTTTTCCGTATCTCTATAGGTTGAACTCGATGGACTTGTGTCTATTTTCAACCTGACTATGTAACTATGTAATATCATTATAAATCTGCCACATAGCTCCCACAGCCCTGCCTATCATCCCTCTGTGCATCACCTGTGACGCATTCAGATGGATGGGAAGACACAGCTGCCCCAGCACTCATGATATTTAGGGCTTTGGATTTTGTCGTGTTTAGATGTAATCCCGAGAGGCGGCTGAAGGAGTCTAACAGGTTTAAAGAGTTAGTAAGAGAGATGAGGGGGTTAGAGAGAAAAAATAAGATATCGTCAGTGGAGAGACATAATTTATGATGATGCCCCACTAGTGAAATGCCTGCGATGTCCGAGTGGTCTCTAATCAACTGTGCTAGGGGCTCAATGGCCAATGCAAATAATAATGGGGACAGGGGACAACCCTGTCTAGTGCCTTGCAGGATGGAAAAGGGAGCGCATCTATGCCCAGCGTATTTCACAGATGCCGTAGGGTTAGAGTATAATGCAGTAATCCAGGTACAGAATCTCGACCCGAAGCCCCATTTATTGAGTATGTAGAACAAATATCGCCAAGAGAGGGAATCAAACGCTTTTTGCATGTCCAAAGATAAGAGCATAAATGGAATGCCTCGTTGCTTAGCTTTTTCTATTAGGAGACAAGCTCTGCGCACATTGTCACCAGCTTGACACCGGGGATAAAGCCAACCTGGTCTTTGTGAATAAGGTCAGGAATGATTGAGTTGAGTCTTGTTGCTAATATTTTGGCTAATAATTAAATTTTCGATATTTAAGAGCGAGATTGGTCTGTAATTGGACCAGTGGGCTCCATCTGTATCCGGTTTTGGAACCATGCAAATAGTGGCCGAGAAATATTCTGTTCTGAATTTTGACCCATCACGAACATCGTTAAAAGCAGCTGTCAGTAGAGGTGCTAAGAATTCAGAAAATTTCTTATAGTAAAGCCGTAAAGTTATCCACTCTTGTAGAGTTTGAGCGTTTTTATAGCCGCTAGCGCTTCTAGGTTAGTAATAGGGGCATCGAGAGATGTATGAATAGACTCAGGCACAGCAGGCATGGTCACAACGGAGAACAGGGTGGAGGCTATGTTGGGGTCAAAAGGGGTGGTTGAGTTATAGAGTTTAGATGAATGTTTAGAAAATTATTGGAAAATTTTGTGGGGATTACTAGATAGGGAGTTGTCGGAGAGGCGAAGGTGGAGGGGTTTTTGGTGCAGATCAATTTTGCGTAATCTTCTTGCAAGGAGGGCAGTTTGCTTATTGCTTTGAAGGTAGAACTTATGTTGTGTCCTGCGGAGGCTTTTTTCAGTAAAGCTGGCTAGTAGAAGGTTGAGGTCGTGGCTAGTCCTTTCCACCAGGGATTTATTTGGGGCAGTTGGATGTAAACTAAAGGATCTAGAAGCGCCATTAAATTGCGTTTCAAGGTCATGTAAAAGAGCTAACCTTATTTTTTTTCTTAAGGGTGAAAGTATACATGTGCCTCGCAGAACCGGCTTATGCGCCTCCCAGGGCATAGTGGGCGCAATGTCTGAGGTTTTGTTATGTAAAATGTATTCCTGCAGAGCATCTTTTATAGCCAATTGGGTGTTTCTATCTGTGAGAAGGGAATCATCCATAGTCCAGGAGCGATCTGTGTGTTCAGACCATAAGGAGGACACTGAAAGAGTCACCCCATGATGGTCGTTCCAGGGGAATGGAGCAATGTTTGATTCGACCACTGAAGGGAGAGTGGAGTGAGAAACAAAAAAGTGATCTATCCTGGAAAACGAATAATGTGGGTTTGAGTAAAAAGTGTATTCTCTGGAGGAGGGGTGCAACTCCCTCCAACAATCTATCAGTGAATATTGAGAGAGAAGTGTACGGAAAACTTTGGAGCTATCAATGGAGGGATCATTAATTGTTGATTTATCTAGGCTAGGATGTATGGTTACATTAGAATCTCCACAAAGCAGGAGTGTGCCTTGTTGATGAGTGCTGACAGTGGATAAAAGGTGTTTGAAGAAGGGGAGTTGTCTGGAGTTAGGTGCGTAGTAAGTTACTATAGTTATAGTTTACGAGGGGAGTTAAAGCCTTTGACGTTTAGTGACAGTATTTTAATATTAGAGGACATGTTCAAGGTGGATGAAAAGGTGCAATGGAAAGTACATACCGACTGATGAGCGGGCATCGGGCATCACGAAGAGAAGTGGTGAGGAGGTGAGGGAGGGAAGAGAAACAAGAACAAAAATAAAAACATGTTAGTAAACAATATTTTGAACATAAGTTTCTGACCATATCAGCAGGGCAATCCCCAGATGGGGGTCCTGCTGAAGGGCAGAAGTAAAAACCCCAACCTGATGTCTGTCTGGGATAGGGGTTGACGGAGGGGCACAGTGACCACCTCCCCGGCATCTCAGGGGAAAAACTAGTAACATAGATAAATAACTGGCAAAAAAATTAGTAAACTAAAAATAACAGCAGCACGCATGTTCCAGCCACCAGGGGAACATCGGTCTGAGTGTTGAGCCTGGTCTTGCAGAAGTAGAGAGTCGCGGTATTCGGACCCCTGAAGAGACATTGACTTATAGGCACCCTAGTGTAGCGCCCCCAATGGCTGGAAATGCAACATGACTAGTTAGTGCATGGTGTAACAACACGCTGAGGTTTAACTACTCTGTGTGAGAGACAGGTGTGAGCAACAGTAAAGAGCTGGGATTGTGGCTCGTAACACATGCCTAAATACCAGTACAGGTAACAATGATTTATAGGGGCATAAAATTGAGTATCTATAAAGTCCCATATTAAAAGAAAAAGAAAAAGGGACTGGCATGGGCGAGTATGTAGATGTTGGTGTCTGGAAACAGTATAGGCAGTCTAACAAGGCCAATAGCCAGGCAAAATGTAACGTGTACCTTACATATAGGTAGCACCCAAAAGCCCTAATGTGGGGTGAGGAGAGAAAAGGAACGGTAACCTATAGTTACTGTCACCCGACAGAGTCCGATTCTCAGACTCCCGAGGTAAGGCGCTTCCGATGTTGTTGTAGAGATCGTGGGGGTGAAGATGCCTTAGGGGTCGCTGGAGGGGCTGTACGTTGTGGACCTCGTGGATCTGGGGTAGAAGGACGGTGCGGATGAGAGACAGCCGTTGTGAGGCCCAGTACTTCAAGCAGTCCCAGGGCATCGGCTAATGTGGTAGCTTGATGTTGACAACCTCTATAAGTGAAAAGGAGACGAAAAGGGAAGCCCCATCTGTACGCTATACCGTGGTGTTGTAGATGCCGGAGGGCCGGTTTCCATTTGCGTCTCTTGGAGATAGTAGAGGGAGCGAGGTCAACGAACACCTGGTAGCCATGATCTTGAAAAGAGAGGGTCCCTTTTTTCCTGGATTCCTGCAGGATAGATTCTTTAGTATGGTAATACTGGAACTTGATAATGATGTCCCTTGGTGGACCATCTTTTGTGCGGCGTGTAAGAGCACGGTGGATACGTTGGAATTCCAGCCTGTCGTGTGGGATAGAGGGTACTAGCTCTTGAAGTAAGGCTGTGGTAAAGGCTTGGAGATCAGTTACCAATTTTGGAATACCACGGATCCGCAGATTGGAGCGGCGGGATCGGTTTCCAAGATCTTCAGTTTAGACATTAGATGTAGCTTTTCATCTTTAATAGTGTCCAACTCATGGTCATGGGTATTCAGCGACAGGCAACATAATCCATTCTGGATTCAAGTTCAGCTGTCCTGTGGCTCAGATCACGAATCTCTTTTGTCAGTTTTTCAGTTATCTGCTTGGATGTGCTTTGTAGTGCTCTCTGCAGCATGCAATCTATTTTCTGCAAGAGCTCTCTGTGTCCTAAGCGCTCTCTGGTAGTGTAAGGAGATCTGGCCCTGCTGCCTGTGTCATCTCCCTCTGAGTGTGGGAAGTGTGGGGAGGAGGCTCTCTTAGCAGTGCTGGAGCGAGTGGGGGTCGGCGCCATCTTGGAGGAAGATCCCGCCAGGGTCTCTTTGATATTTTGGCTCTGGTGCCATGGCTGCGCGGCCGGCTCTGTGGGTGCCATGGCTGCGCGGCTGGCTCATTACCTCAGCTGCCGGTGAGTGTCTCCGTCTGGACGGGGGTTAATTGCCGGTCTATTAGTCCCCTGAGATGCTGGCGAGGAGTGGAGCAGCCTTAGGGAACGTCAGCCATGCAGCGCGCCATGCATGTTTTTTTTAATCTTAGTTTTTTTATATATTTTATAGTTATATTGTATGTTAAATAACAATAACATACAAAAAAAGATATTTAAGTATCTTTTGGATTAGGTAAAAAATGTTTACAAATGTTTTCTTGTCTTGTGGAAACCCCCAAGAACACCTACATTGCAGGGAGAGGAATGAGACTCCAAAATGGGCAATAACTAAACCAGGAATGATGATAGGATGATCTTGATGAAATCCTTATGAGATATAAATGGCCAGAGTGAACTCTGCCCACCAGATTCTATGTACACTATGTATAAATTAAACATCACTTTAGATAAAAAAAATATTCCATATAGACAAATTCCGTACACACATTTATCAAATAATTTACCAAATAAAGACTTTAGATGGAAGATGGAAAACTAATTAATGGATGACACATGATTTAAAATGGTCTTCCAAATGCACCTTTTCTGTGAAAACAATCTCTGCACACATCTCCGGTCAATGTATCTTATCTATTATCTATGTTCTGTGCAGAGAGTAATTAGGGCAACTTGACACATAATGTCTGCAAACCAATTCCAACAGAACACTGCTCAGTCGGTATAGCAGGACAAAGTGGTGCATTCATTTTAATAAATGTGCATTTTAGTCAATTTACGGGAAAATACAACATGTCTTCCTAGAAACATTTGTTACCAGACTAGATGCAGCAAAATCACTTTGTAATTACCATCAAAAAGCCAGACTATTGTAGATCATGTGAACTGTCATGACTCGGAAAAGTTTAAATTAGAGTCAGATGGTCAGATTTAAATCACAAAGCAATTCCAGTTTTCCAGATTTTTTTAAAACTAAAGTGGCTATGCTGAACTTACAGTGCACAAACTATTTTACAGATATAATGGGACAAACTCTGTGATAAAGTAGAAAACTGATTTTTTTTTTCTTTCAGAACACTGTGGGGTCTATTCACGAAGCTGCCGAAGGATCTACTTTTGATGAAAAGTGTGGAGAAAAATCACACATGATGACATTGGTCACTGTGTCTTTCACACATTACCTACATGTAAAAGGAGCAGTATTGTAATCTCAGATCTCAAATGTTACAAAAGCAACAGACAGCTCATTGAGGCACTCTGTCTTCCCAAATAATCAAGGACGTGATAATGCATTGACCTAGTAATGCATGTCTAGAAATATCGAACACATGGTGGAAAATTGTGAAAACTGTCAAGAATACAGACTAGCCAAATTAGAGAGTCCACAGCCTTTATTTGAGCCTTTGGGGTTGATTTACTAACCTAAACACACACACACACCAGGTGTGTGTGATTTTCACACAGCAAAACGTATTTATCAACCAAAAAGTCTCTAAAAGCATATTTCCACTAATGCCATATATGGAAAAATCATGCACATGATGCATATATAATGCTGCTTCACAGTTTAGACAAAAATGGTTAGCTCATGCATTTACATTCCTGCATTCATCAACGCAAGCAACATAACATAGAGCTAATTTACACCACATTACCTTGCAATTCATTGCAGGGCTTTGAACAACACACCTGCTGGGTGTGTACACACTACAAAGGTGTTTCGATTCCTCCCATAGATCATGCTGGGAGGGAACACACTACAGAGGTGTATACACGTTCGTGGTGTGTTTAAAAGGTTAGTAAATCAACCCCTAAATGTCATGTGCCATATCTGAACTACTGTGGCACAAGCCACCCTTGCTATATATTATTTGTTAGGGTAAGCAGTTTTAGGGCGGATTGTTTTGAAAGTGCAACCGAAACAAAAATCCTTTCTTTTAGTTTAGGGTTAGCTTTTGGGTGCCCCTACGGTATTCGCCGCCTGAGACGATGTGATTTTTTTCAGAGGGGGGCAGGTGAAGGGGGGGGGGGGTGCATCAGGGGAAAGTCACTGGGGGCATCACCGCCACAGGTGCATCACCGCCACCCCCCTGGCTAAGGACACCCTGACAGAAGTGACGTAGTAGCTTGCGTTACTGTTTTTTAATCTTAGCCAGAGGGTTTCTTTACGAAAGATTTGCAAGAAATGAGTATCCTGGCAATTCTGATGTTTTACCCTTTTAGTGACTAACATATGGTTAGTCACTAAAACACACGGTGTTTTGGTTTACAAGGAGGCACGGAAAACTTTATGTGTGACACAAGTGGTTTTAAAAGCAGCACATTTATAGAATAGATTGGATTCTTGAACAGTCGAAGAGTTGGATAATATGCACACTACACGTTTATTATTAAAAGTGGACTCTATAGTTTTTGGACTTTTCACAGTGGTGATTTGGATATATGCTGAATGTTCACAAACATATTGGCACAAATATATTAGCACTGAATGTACAAATGAAATGTTATAATCTGCACATTTATATAGGGATTTTATAATTGTTCACATATATTGTTGTCGGTAGAAGTTTTATAACCTCACAGCGCAGTGCAATTTGGGGTATTTATGAATCTCTCTATACCTGTATGAGCAGTGCACTTCCCATATCCTCAGTACTGCTGCTTGGGAGATGAATTACCAGTTCAAGGAGTACCAGCAAATTATACATTATCATAGCATTGCTATGTGCCTTACACCAGCCTTTCTCAACCAGGGTGCAGTGGCACCCTGGTGTGCCTTCTTGTTTTGTCAGAGGTGCCTTCAATTTTTTGCACAGTGTCATGCATTTCCATGGTGCAGACGAGTCAGCCACCAGCACCATGGAAATGCATGATGTTAATCCAGAGGTTACATACAGGACCTCCTGGAGTATTCAGAAGAGGGCAGGAGTCCACCTCTGCCCAGACCTGCTTCATATACCACCCCCTGCTATGTTGCCTAAGTCGCACTGTGGGGAAGATTAAAAGATAGCATTCTGATGTGAAGGGGGGCTCCTGATGTAAAGGGGGGCAATCTGAGGTGAAAGGCAGAGACTCTTATAGGAAGGGGGGAATCTGATGGAAAGAGGTGGGGACTCTGACGTGAAAAGGGACTTCTGATATGAAAGGGGAGACTCTGATATAAAGAGTTTGCTTTTTGAGTAGGGTTCCCCCATTAAATCCATAACAGACCCCTATCAAGGGTAAGGATTTGTTATAGATTTTGGGGGAAATCACACTTAGTTTCCTACATTTTTACATTTACGCTTTTACATTTTAGGCTGGGGTGCCTCGATATTTTGCATACTTTTAAAGGGTGCCACAACTTTAAAAAGTTGATAAACACTGCCTTTCAAATATAGGTTGTGCACTACTTGCTTCCAAACCCCATTCACTATAATGTCTTTGTGCCTGCAAAAAAAAAAAACAGGCCAGAAACTGACTTCTTTCTGTGATTTTGAAGCAGGTTATGTGAAAGTGCTCTATCTTCTTCACCAAGTGTTCACCACAGCCATATGAAGAGAGCCCACCACAGAACATTGCTTGCTCCATACAGCATGGTGAAGATTTATAAAATAATATCAGTGGGCAGTGTGGAATATTTGCAGTGATGTCCTGCAGATTGCCAAAACCTCACCTGTTTATAAATGGGCCCCTAAATGTTTCTTCTGTGCTTTCATTTCTGTAAAGTATTTGAAATATATAATTCTGCTGCATTCACAGCTAAGAATGCCCCGAGAACTGCAGCTCTC
>NW_017306704.1:128931-141309 GCF_000935625.1 Nanorana parkeri
TTGGACGGGGTAGGGAGTTGAGGGAGGGAGGACTCCCTTTGTATGGCAAGGTTTTTGAGAATTGTCATTGTGGTGTGTACCCACCAAGCTGGTGTATAATGTCTGATGGCTGGTAAGGGTGACCAATGAATTGTAATTATGATGGCAATGTAAAGGTTCTGCTTCATAGGATAAAGTCTTAGATGCTTTTGGTTTGGCTTTTTTCAATAATGAATCCAGATCAAAGCATCTCTTAAAATGTTTCCTCAAGCACTTACAGTCATCATGTTTCCAAACAGCTCCAACTCTTTCACCTCAGACAAACACACACAAGGGTGGCTCCATAGGACCCTGCAAGGGAAAGGACCAAAAAAGCAGAATATCAGGTCCAGTGCTCAGGGAAAACTTTTAAACATCAAGAAGAAGCATCCATTGTAAGTGATTTATTCAGCATTTACAAATAGCTTAAAAGCATTTTGATTTTAATATCATTTAAAGCTTAACAGAGAGTCTAGATTTTACTTGTGTTATCGTTCATTCCTAAGGAAAATGCATTTTGTTGGAAACTGCATGAAAAATGCAGCAAGCAGATTATGTTTAAATGCATTACACCAAAATACAGAAGTGTGACTGTAGCCTGAACTATGACTCGTAGTTATGTTTAAAAACATAAAAATGAAAAGTTCAAAATGTTCAAAAGGCTCACCTCTCTGACCCATCTATACCTACTTTTCCCTTTACGCCACTCAATTATTATAAATCTTGATTGTTATTATTATACAGGATTTATATTTCGCCAACAGTTTGTGCAGCGCTTTACAATATATGGAAGACATTACAGTTACAATACAAATCAAGACAAGAATGTAAGGAGGGCCCTGCCCATAAGAACTTACAGTCTTAAAGGGAGGGGCAAGTGATACAAAAGATGGTAGCTGTGTGGGAATGAGTTGTTTGAGAAAATAGGGTAGAGGTGGGATAGGCTTCCCTAAAGAGATTAGTTTTCATGGATCTCCTAAAGGCAGACAAAGTAGGAGATAGCAGGACAAGTTGGGGTAGTGAGTTCGAGAGGGTGGGAGAGACTCTAGAGAAGTCCTGGAGGTGAGCATGGGATGAGTTGACGAGAGAGCTAGAGAACAGGAGGTCTTGGGGGGAGCGGAGGGGAGGGTTAGGGTGATACTTTGAGACCAGGTTGGAGATATAGCCGGAGGAAGAGTTGGGGATTGATCTGTAGGTGATTGTTAATATTTTGAATTGTATTCCTTGGGTGATCTTGTGAAGCATTTTATGTGCCGCATGGATTACATTTGTTTGAGGTAATTACTCCACCTACCATTCTGGAGGTTGGGGTTATATAAGCTTTTATATGTGGATAAGCTATGACTAAGGCCTGCGGTTTGGCGCTGAAATGCATAAGCTGTTTTGCTGTTTTAATGCAAATCTAAAATGCAGTTAAACTTGGAGCAGATCCCTCTCTGTGTGCCGGTGTTTTTGCATCATAGGTCCAAGGTGCTGGAGCTCACACAGGATTGATGACATCCTCCTCCTCACATGACAGTGTTTGGACCTGGCAATTGGCCACTCAGGCCTAAGCACTGCATCTTGGTTGTCCGCTCTCCTATACTTGGAAGCGTTGGGTATTTAGCAAGGGCAATGAAGTGACAGGACAGCGCAGCAAAGGTGAGTATAGATGAGTGGAGAGGTGAGCTTTTCACATACTCTGCAACTTTACCCTGAATGTGTAAGTGGAAGTAACAGAGTTTCTTTTAAATTACAGAATTTTTTTTTTATAATTTACCACCATCCGCCTTCCTTACCAGCTGCACAGGTTTGCTACATGTTTGTGCATGTTTGATTTTGCCTGTTCCACTTATGGGTCATTGTACAGATATGTTGATGTCTAATGGCCCATTTCCAAGGAGAGAGCTCACTATTACATCTGAGGGAAGTGTAGCTGGAGAAGACGGAAGAAATCTATCTGGTAACAGTGCAGGATATCTTGGGAATTAACCTGGAACTCTCTTTTAAGCAAAAGGACTGTTAAGATGGAGGTCAATTTGGAGAATTGTGTTTCCATAATTGAACTAATTGTGATTACTCTACCTTCATGTTTCTGAAGTAATGGAAAAATAAAATCACATCTTGATTAGTTTTCACATCTAATGTATGTTATTTTCCTCCTTTTGCTCTTATCTGAAGTAAATGTTATGCTAATTAGAATTGTGTAACTGGTTGGTGTATCACAGCAAAAGATAAAGGAAATTTCCCTGTGTGCTTTACTACTTTAATATCCTCGAGGCCAGCACTATCTATCTAGCCATCTGATTTTTGTTTATATATTTCATTTCACACGTATATAATCATCCTTCTAAGAATCATTTTCTGAGAAGGTGGTGAAAAAACAAAAGTATACATTAATTAGCAGAAAGGTATGTGTTCGCTCACCTCCCGATGTACTGAGCCGACCTGTGACCGTCTCATTGTCACAGGTCGGCTAGAACTATGAGGTGAGTGAAAAGCACTCACCTCATAGTTCTCCTTTAACGTCCATAGGCTGGCCATGAATTAATTTTAAGGTATGCTTTAGAAAGGTGAGCTGCTAGCAATGGAAACTCATTAAAGAAGAAGTCCAGGAAAACTCTTTTTAACTTTTGAAGTGATAGGGACCGGTCTAAGAACAAGCCAGCTTGAAGCATCTGGGGAATATAACTTTTTTTTTACCTAGACAAAAATGAGCAGTTAATACATTTTTTTGGGGAGTTCTTCTTTAAACACTTTGAATCCAAAAATAGAACTATAAGGTTTGGGGGGTGGGGGGTTGGTATTGCTCTCCACACGATTTTCACTGGCTCCATTCTTTCCTGATCCAAAAACAGCGACTGGTTGTAAAGATGCCAACTATACATTGTTAAAGCTGAATCAGATGGTTTACTTGCCTCTAATAACTGTAGCTTTCATCTTAGCTGCTCTGCAACTGAAAGAAACTAGTCTAGACAGCCCACATATAAGGCGGTAATACTTAGAATACTCAACCTTTCCTGATGATCTGTCTGCATTTGGATACCTTTAGATAGAACTGGTCTGTTTCATTTCAAGTTTCCTAATCATTTAAAGATCAACTGCAGGCAAAATGTTAAATTGACACTAAACTCAGGAGTTATACCTTAAGAATGCATTCAGGTACCTTAACTATTAACAAAAATGTAGCTATTTTGGGGATCATTTGGCTGTAGATCCTGAAATCATCTCTGAATTGGTGCTGTCACTGTCCTTCCTTTTGGAGGGTGGCTACTTTTGCTCCCCATGGCCCCTCTGTGTGTTGTAAAGTAGCCACCACACCAAACTCGCTCCCGTGATGGACTACAATCTCAATACAAATTAGTAAACTAAACATGAGATTGTAGTCCATCACACGTGTGAACGTGTGAGTTCTCACTCCTTCTGTCATCACCCCCAGGGAAGTCAGACAAGTGGTGCAAGGGTAGCCCTCTGTCTCCATCCAGGTACCTGACAGTGACAATGCTCTTCCTGGAGGGTGGCCACTTTTGTTCCCCATGGTCCCTGTGTGTGTTGTGAAGTAGCCATAACTCCAAGCTCACTTTTAGGATGGGCTACAATTTCAATACAAATTAGTAAACTAAATGAGAGTAAACTAAGTGAGATTGTAGTCCATCACGGGAGGGAGCATGGAATGGTGGCTACATTACAACACACACACAGGGACCATGGGGAACTAACCATGGGGAACTAAAGTATCCACCCTCCAGAAGAAAGGACAGTGTCAGCACCAATTCAGAGATGATTTGATGATCTACAGTCGAGTGACATACAAATAAGATATATTTATGTTAATAGTTAAGATCTAATTCCTGAGTTTAGTGCCTTTTTAATTTATCTTTATATAGAAGAGAAAAGGTTTAGAACTTCTGATATCTTATTAATAATCTGTGTCCCTATTGGGGAGATTTCCCATCACTTCCTGCAGTAAGACGATAACGAGAAATTACTCCAATGGGAACCTAGACAAAAACAATTTTTTTCCAAAAAGTGGAAAGGTTGAACCCCTGTCTGTGCTTTCCCATCCCAGTGACGACTGTACCCCTTATTTTCTTGAATGAGTATCACGAAGACAGAAAGGAACAAAAAAGACCACCAATAGAGTCAGAGACAGACATAAAAACCTGATAAAATGATTTAATCTTTCTCACTCTATCAAAAAATGGGTGCTAAACCCTTTCTGAAAATGTTACTTGCCAGGCCTGTCTTGCTGACCAAAATTAATTTTGGTTTCCATCACACAGTATGCACTTTAGGAGTTCTGACTTTGGAATTCACTTGCTGCCTGATTGATCTGGGTGACTGATCCAACAAGAGCTGAAATCAGAGGGATTGGCAAGACAGCTATGGTACTTAGGCTGACCATACACTGCTCTATTTTTTTTTGTTCCACCCCCAGGGCTGAACAAACAAAATAGAGCAGATTCCTCCATCAACATGTAGGAGTGTGTCGATCAATGAATCCCGC
This sequence comes from Nanorana parkeri, assembly GCF_000935625.1. Classification (NCBI taxonomy): domain Eukaryota; kingdom Metazoa; phylum Chordata; class Amphibia; order Anura; family Dicroglossidae; genus Nanorana; species Nanorana parkeri. Next base: position 133,436 of record NW_017306704.1, read on the forward strand.
CATTTGCAGTGTACTGTGACAGCGGCCCCCGGCCACTGTCAGAATACCCAGGCAGAGCAGGCAGTTTTTCAGCTGCTGGCTACTATCGTTCTAAGATTTTCCTTCCGGCTCCTTCGCTCAGCTGAACAAGGGATGTCGGCCAAAGGAGTGCTGACAGCAGCACACACTGTGCAAATTTTGCTTAGTGTATGGGCACCCTTCGTCTTGACATTTTGTCAAACTTGATGCTGCTGCAAATCAGCAGATTTATATTAATCAAAAATTTGCTGACAAAATATTCACGCTCCCTGTCACTACGCACTGCACAAGGACAACATGATGAGTCATCACCATGTCCTCAATTTAGCTTCTCAAGGAGTAATAAATGGCTTTGTGTACTTTATAGGTAAAGAAGACCCATTGATAAAACTGCAAGTCAATGTTTTATCAATTAAACGTTTCTAGCAATTGCCTGTAAATTACACAAAAAAACTTTTTGTAACTAATCGCAAAAAAAGCTAATTAATCCCAAAAAAATATGCTATCTTTATCCTACTTATTATATCATGCGCGATCATGATCATGCATGTTGTAATGAAAAAATATTCCAAACAATTAGTTAAAATTTCTATGAGGTATTTTACATTAAAGGGAAAATAATGGGGTCCAAACAAAGAGAAAGTAACACAAATATGTGCCCTTTGTTAAAAGTGCAACATTTGCTGTTTTAATTGTTTTGTTCATTGTTATAAAAATAATAATAATAATAATAATAATAATAATAAAATACACCAAAAAGGACAAACATAACAAACCAAGTTTCTAAACCAACCAGTTTTCCAACCATTTTACACATTTTTTGTGATGTTTATTTCTTATGCTACTTAACTTTTTTTTTCTAAATCATCACATCATGTGTGATCAATGATCATGTTCATGCATGCTGTAATAAAAAAAATCCCCAAAGATAAGTAAAGAGAAATGGTTTTGGAACATTTTATATGTTCATATGAAATATGCATATACCATTTTTCATGTTTACCTAGCTTAAATACAAATATAATTTTCTTATCTTCATATCTTTAGAACCTTAGATAATATATTTTAAAACTCAAATACCCTGCAAATAAACCCCAATATACTTAAACCATCATGAAAAAATTCAGAAATAAGTAATAAAAACATTAGCGATTATTAAATGAAGTATTGATTTCTATAAAAAGAACACTGCAAGCAATCCCAAGAAGGCTGCAATATATTTATGAGCCATGGTGCAGATCTTTTATTTTTTGTAATAAATGCATAAATCAAATACATTTCAGTAGATGCAAGAAAGATGTGCATAAATCTAGCAACACAATAATACAGATTCATGTTATGTGGGTGATATAATGTTTTAAAATGTCCAAACAATATGATATTTTAGTTTTGGTAGATGATGCAATGTTAAACAACATTACAAATCATTTTACTGTATACTGTACTGCAGGAAAACTATAGGCGGCATATACGGCCCCACACCGTACAAGCGATCCGGAATCTGTATAGAAGCCAGATCACTTGGAAAAGGGTTAAAAGTGAATGTAAATAGAAACCACACTTTTAGAAAAAAATCCTTTAATTGAAAAAAAACGAGTCGATTTTTGACTATGACTATATTACTCATTCACAAGGGGGGTGGCATCTGGGTGCTTCTTAATTAAAGGGGTACCCCGATGCACAGACCCCCACAACCACTGGGTCAGGGTTGTGGAAAGAGGCCCTTGTCCCCATCGGCATGGGGACACCCTCCCAATGCTGAGGGCACGTGGCCTGGTACGGTGCAGAGAGGGGGGTGCACGATCGCCCCCCCTTTCTTGCCCTGTCGGGCCTGTGCTCGGATCAAGGGTCTGGTAAAAATTTTAGGGGGACCCCACGTACCCCCCCCCCCATTTTGGGGGGATGGGGTTCCTCCTTAAAATTCCTCCCAGACTTAAAAGGATGCTTTCTTTTTCTCTTCTGCAGACTGTGTGAAAAAAAAAGTCATTTTTTTTTCCTTTTGTCTATTGTCACTTTGCTGCAATGAATATTCGTCCAGAAACAAATACTTGTACAGACCTCCAAAATTTTCATTATCGGAAATTCGGATTCGTTTTCATTCGTCATTTCCGTCATTCGGAGATTCGGATATATCCGTATCTCCGAATAACAAAACATTTGTCAGAATAACAAATCTTTCCAAAACTAATCGCACATATCTAGTACAAAACACGGAATGGTAGCTCCCATTTTTCTTTCCTGACAGGTACCCTTTATACGTACACATCCTCAAATGACTCACAACAGAAAATTTGTTACAATCAGAAACTCAGAAGTTTTAATATTAGTAGAAAAATCTGACAGTGTTTGTGAACTTCTACCAATGTATTTATGAACGCTATTAAAATTGGGCTTATGTGAGGTCACTTGTGTTTTATGTTTGGTGAGTTTTTTATACATTTCTAATCTCCACTTTCAGTCGCAGAAATTGTCCCTGACTGTTTTAAAATTTGTTTTCTGTTGGCAAAATGATTTGGCTTTAATTGCATGAAATCTGAAACTGCACATATAATTTTGCTACAGTTTGATTCAATAAAAAATGTGTTTATCTTATGAAATCACAGGCTGGAGCACTCAAGAAACAAAACTCTAAAATAAGCTCCTAGGCTGGAACCAGAATGTTTGAAGTAAAAACTGCAGCTCCTTTAAAGTGAGACTAAACTCAGGAGTTAAACCTTAAAAATGCATTCCAGTACCCTAACTATTAACAACAATGTATCTTATTTGTGCATCACTCGGCTGTAGATCCTCAAAGCTTCTCTGAATTGGTGCTGACACTGTCCTTCCTTCTGGAGGGGGGCTACTTTTGTTCCCCATGGCCCCTGAATGTGTTGTAAAGTAGCTACCGCTCCAAGCTCACTCCCGTGATGGACTGCGATCTCAATACAAATTAGTAAACTAAACCTGAGATTGTAGTCCGTCACGAGAGTGAGCTTGGAGTGGTGTCTACCTTATAACACAGAGAGGGACCATGGGGAACTAAAATAGCCACCCTCCAGAAGAAAGGAGAGTGTCAGCACCAATTCAGAGAAGCTTTGAGCATCTACATCTCAATGATACACAAATAAGATAACATTTTTTTAACAGTTAAGGTAATTGAATGCATGTTTAAGGTTTCACTCCTGAGTTTAGTGTCACTTTAAGCTTAAAGGAAGGGTTAGTGTTAGTATGACTCCAGTAGGTTAGTGTGAGGGCCTGTATTAGCGTTACGTTTACATAGAAGGTTAGTGTGAGGGTTAGTGCCATGGTTGAGCTTACAGAGAGGGTTAGTGTTGTTGGTTATGTGTTTAGATGAAGCACTCAGATCTTGAGGAATGCTGAATTAAGTTTTACTTGCTTAGAGGAACATTACATGTAAATACAGCATTATGCATGAAACATACTGTATATAGGAAAACTTCCTGTGTATCATAGATAAGCATGCATATAGAACACGAACATCGGATTACAGCACCATCTGCAGCTCAGAAGACAAATTATCATTATATGCTGTTGCATTTTCAACAAGTGTTAGTGTTAAGATAAGTGTGATGGTAAATTTAAGGGTTGAATTTACAGGGAGGATTGGTGTGAGGATTAGGATTATGTTTAAAGGAAGTGTAAGAGTTAACATAAGGATTGAGTTAACAAGGAGAGCAAGCTTGAACATTAAGCCTCCAGGGAGAGTCACTATGAGGATGTGTAAGGGTTACATAGAGGGTTAGTGTAAGGGTTTGTGCTGGGGTTACAGGGAGGCTTAGTGTGCAGGATTCAGAGATAGATTAAGGCAGAATAGTACGCTAGGCATGGTAGTATCTGTGGCTCCCCCATTCCTTTGAGTAAAATTGATAAGTAGTGCAATAGGCACAGAAAAACTGCCTCATCTATGTTGTCTGTACTGGCATAGTCAGACATTAGGCATCAGACACTTACTGCCTACAAGTACATCCTACTTTCTAGAGTGTTAGACAGATGCATGGCCTTGATTGTGTAATGGATGTGGTTAAGTGACTATGATAAAAATGCCTATTTCAATATATATTATAATATATATATGTTATTGCTCCTGTTCATATTAATTCTTAATCAAAATGGCTGCCTAGTTAGTTGCTCAACTTAGCACTCCCCCCCCCACCCATGAGAAGTACGCAGTAGAAATAGAAACCAAGATGGCGCCTCCAGGAGAAACAACACCCAAGACGAGACGTCAGAACCCTGGAAAGAGGTTACACTTTAATGAATCAGTCCAATTATAACCTAGAAAGCTATCGCAAACGCTATGTTTACATATACACTATCAACTGCCTATATAAAACACAACCGTGCGAAACAATAATAAAGAAGTATTTTTATTCTGACTCTGTGTCAGCGTGTTGTATTTCTTCACTGATAGTGTGCATACTTTGTACTGAATTTGGCCCAGGGACAGATATATGTCGGATTCTTGATGTCCGAGTCCTAAACAATTGTGCGAACCCTCCCAGGTTACTCGAGGGGCAGAAAGGTAGGGCTTGGAAATCCCCCAGGCCAAGGCTCCTGCCTACAGCTAGATCTGGATCATCTGCCTTCTGGATGTTCCCGCTGTGGGGTTTATGTTAGGGTTACAGGGAGGATTGGTGTGAGGGGGGCCCTTATTATAAAGCATCTCTCTCTGGGCAGGTAACTGCATGACAAATCTTAAAGCTGGTGGATTATAAAATGTAACTGTCATTCTTCAGTCTCACCAGATATAATTTAGCACGTTTTACAGCTTTGGCAGTGTCACTGTTCACATCATTAGGTGCCTGATAGAATAATCGACACATATTATGCATGCAGAATTTTTGTGCATTGCTTGTTATATGCTATTTGCACATTCAATGCATAATGCAAATTGATCAATCAATGAACTGCAACTAATAACTGATCATTTTCCCATTGAAATTGGTGCATATTAATATTATTACTATTCAGGATTTATAAAGCACCAACAGTTTCCGCAGTGCTTTACAATATACACTACATTGCCAAAAGTTTTGGGACACCTGCCTTCACATGCACATGAACCTTAATGGCATCCCAATCTTAGTCCATAGGGTTCAATATTGAGTTGGCCCACCCTTTGCAGCTACAACAGCTTCAACTCTTCTGGGAAGGCGTCCACAAGGTTTAGGAGTGTATCTATGGGAATGTTTGACCATTCTTCCAGAAGCGCATTTGTGAGGTCAGATACTGATGTGGGACGAGAAGTCTCCAATCTAATTCATCCCAAAGCTGTTCTATCGGGTTGAGGTCAGGACTCTGTGCAGGCCAGTCAAGTTCCTTCACCCCAAACTCGCTCATCCATATCTTTATGGACCTTGCTTTGTGCACTAGTGCGCAGTCATGTTGGAACAGGAAGGGGCCATCCCCAAACTGTTCCCACAAAGTTGGGAGCATGAAATTGTCCAAAATGTCTTGGTATGCTGATGCCTTAAGAGTTCCCTTCACTGGAACTTAGGGGCCATCCCAACCCCTGAAAAACAACCTCACACCATAATCCCCTGTCCACCAAACTTTACACTTGGCACAATGCAGTCAGGCAAGTACCGTTCTCCTGGCAACCACCAAACCCAGACATGTCCATTGGATTGCCAGACAGAGAAGCGTTATTCATCATTCCAGAGAACACATCTTCACTTCTCTAGAGTCCAGTGGCAGCGTGCTTTACACCACTGCATCCGACGCTTTGCATTGCACTTGCTGATGTAGGGCTTGGATACAGCTGCTTGGCAATGGAAACGCATTCCATGAAGCTCTCTACACACTGTTGTTGTGCCAATCTGAAGGCCACACGAAGTTTGGAGGTCTGTAGCTATTGACTCTGCAGACAGTTGGTGACTTCTGTGCATTGTGCGCTTCAGCATGCGCTGACCCCGCTCTGTCATTTCACGTTGCCTACCACTTTGTGGCTGAGTTGCTGTTGTTCCCAATTGCTTCCACTTTGTTATAATACCACTAACAATTGACCGTGGAATATTTAGTAGCAAGGAAATTTCACAGGACACCTGAATCCAATGATTTGGAGGGGTGTCCCAGTACTTTTGGCATTATAGTGTAAATGAAGACATTACAGTTAGTTTAACACAATTCAAGATAAGATGGTCCGGAGGGTCCTGTCCGTGAGAGCTTGCATCATTACACAAGAATTTATTTCAAGTTACTAAAATATGCAATCATGAAGGAAATAATGAGACACTAAGAGCGCAAATCCGGAATTGTAAATTATGTGATTTTGGATATATGTAGCTCGGAGATATTTCTATCTTCGAGCTTGAAAAAGAGGATTTCCTCTCCTCGAAACGCGTTGCTCACTGGACACGGCCCCGTGCACTCCCCTTCCTAACCTACTGTCACTTCCACTCCAACACATCCAGAAGAAATACTAAATGAAGACCAGAGGCAGCTTCCACACTAGCCCTTCGGCACACAGAACATCCAATCTGCCCTCTACCTTAGTCCTTGACCCCCGAGCTCACTACCACAACCTATGACACCATTCCCAGCCGCCACGAACAACCCCTAAAGAAAGTCCTATTTCACCCCTACTCTGCCAATTGGGGACCACTGGAAATTGAACAAAATGTATCCAACACTCCCTGCAGTTCCAGAATCCTCACTGCGCCCGGATCCCTGACACCACAAGTAAGTTCTTCATTAAAAAAAAAAACATTTTTACATATATCCAAAATCACATAATTTACAATTCCGGATTTGTGCTCTTAGTATCTCATTATTACGTTCACAGGGTTCTCCTCCTGTTTTTTGAGCAGCAATCCACACCATTTGCATCCACGCACGCCCTGCACCTTTAAAAGAGCGCTGTGTAATTTTCTTGTTGTAATCATGAAGGAAAGCTGCCATTAAGCTTTTGGTAGTTTATGATAAATGTAAGTTCCATATCAATACTTTCCCCCTTGCTTGGATCAGAAGGGGATATAAAATCATTTTAACCAATCTGTTGTGTTTCTATGCTGTATGGTGTGAAATTTTATGTTGGGTTCAAAAACAAGTGCTCGATGCTAAGCTGGAGGCAGACTATCTAAATGCCGCTCCTCCGCTCCCACCTCCCCCACCCTATGCAAAATGGGAAAAAAAATTGCGGGCATTTGTTTATTTTTTTCAATCTGCAAGCTCCCCATGGTCTAGAAATGTCTAGTGCGTAACAAACTAGTTCAGATTGAAAGGAGACAGGGATCTCATATTGCAAATTCCTTCTATTTTACAGGAACTTAGTAAGTAAATAAGTCCATTATCAGGCAGCATTATTATTGAGCCTGCAATCGGCATGGACAGACAACATACAGCAGTATACAACATACATAAGGTCTGGGCTAATAAATGTGCAAAGGAAATAATAATATCAACTTTAATTTTTCTATTAATAGTCAATATACTGTGTATGAAAATTGTTCAACACCTTGAAGAACCTGATAAAAGAATTACATTTTTTTCAATAATGAGTCCAGATCAAACAAATATACATTGCAAAGCAAATATTTCTTTATATTTTCACCCAAGCACCTAAAGTCATCATGTTTCTGAACAGCTCCAACTCTCCTGAACTTCCTGATAAGTACAAGGTCACTTTTAAAATACACATTATTGTATCTTTTGCAATAACTCCTGCAGTATACATTTTTGGTCAGTAGATGGCAGTGTTTATAAGTTCTGTTATATCTATGATATATACTCTGTTGTATTAAATAAGGTAGAGAATAAAGCTGTGGCTTCCTTCCTGTTTTCCAAGCCATGTGCAGCAAGCATGCATATCTGACTGTGTGCTTGTGTTTCTCTGTGAGGCTGTGCAACAGTCACAA